>NW_020225292.1:0-78774 GCF_003070985.1 Temnothorax curvispinosus | reverse complement strand
TTTTACATACATTTCCGACGATGAAATTTTGTCTCGCCAGAGTGTTGGAGCTGTCGAGATGGAAGGACGTGCTCGAGGACCTGCTGCAAAAATTAATAACCGAGATACGCTTATTAAACGACGAGAAAAGCAACACGGAGAAAGAAATTGAAAACATAACTCAGCCTCTGCGTATCGTCACCGAGTGCATCTCGATGAGGGACTGCCGTAGAGGAACCGAGCTCACGTACGACGAGGCTGATATTGAGCTGAAGAAGGAGCTCCGCATGATCGCGAATATTCACGAAGCATTGACCAAAAGGTGATCAAGCCGATGATACGTAATAGAAAAATAATTTTAATTGCCTCTTCTTCTATTTAATTCCTTTTCATCTCGCAGAGTACAGGCCGCGTGGGAAAAGCTAAATCGCTTGGAGGCCTTCAAATTTAAGCTGAGCTTGGACATAGAGGATAAAATCGAAACTATTAGAATAGACAGGGAGAATCTCGAATTGGATCATGCTTGTGCGAATTTAAGTTACAAGCCTAAAACGTTGGCTATTGATAAAACCAGGTAAAGTATTATTTCCATATCATCAATCATTTATACCATCTATTCGTAACTTGGTCCTTTCCACCTTAACAGTCCAATCACGTACGAGGTTTGGCTAGATCGATGCGGTTGTTCCGAGTCGTCCGCCGACGATGAATTGAGTGAATGTTACACTTTCCGTGAAGCTACCCGTGTAATGAGGGAACATGCATGGAATGATATTAGAGCTCAACAAGACGCGACGGATTACACTTTAAGGAAGAGGATTTATCAAACGCAAAAGGCCAGAAACGAATTGGAATGGCAGAAGCTCAAGGTGTGCAGACTAAGACTAAATCAAACAATTAATTCAACGATTTCACAAATATCAATTATAAGAGGAAAAATGATCAATGTCCATCTGAAGTAATTTTTGAGAAAAGCACAGTTTTTAAGTTTTAAGAGATTAGATATCTTAGAAAGCTATTGAAAAAGTATAAAGTTAGTGAATATCGAAATGCAGCCTTAGTGTTTATTTAGTGTTTACATTGTATGGACTTTGATAATTCTTCTCCACAAACGTATAGATTATGATCGTTTTCCCTCAGCACGCGATACATCTTTCGGTCTTATCTCCATTTGTAACTGTTTTTTATCAAAACAAGTAAGAATTATGAAAGTTCTTTGAAAATGCCATAAGATATCATAATCAGATCAATTTTGATAAAAAGTGGACTTTGATCATTTTTTCCCTGTATTCTTCATATGATAAGAAAGAGAATTTGTTCTCATCTGCATTTTTCAATACAAATAGGTACAAAAGGAAATGGAAATGTTGGGAAGTGAAATAAATCAGTTGGAAGGAACGCTGATGAGTAAAATAGCCCCGGTGAAATGCGTCGAAACGCGATTAGAGAATCGCGTTCATCGGCCTGGCCCAGAACTCTGTAAGGACGAAGTTGAATCAGGCTTGAAGAACGAAGCGCTGCAATTAAAACAGACCGAGGAGGATCTAATTAAGATGATTGCGCATGCAAAGTACGTATTTTGCATTTGATACTGTTAACTAACAGACAATTATCTATCATTCCTTTTTCTTTTTAAATGCTTTAAGTTTAATCAATACTCTAGGGCAAGCTACAACAGTCTGGAATCTCTGCTCATACGTATCGACAAGAATTTGGAAGACAAACAGCACTCTCTGAACACCGACGTTATGTGCCTGGATATGAGAGCGTCGCTGAAGACAGGAGACAGATCGCGTTTACCTAATGAGACGGACCGTAATATCATATTGACACGCATGGAGAAAGAGATTCCATTGGAATCTTAATTCGACTGTTTCATGGATTTATAAAACGTGATGACTTTAAAGCTACTACTCTCATATTATCTAAAAAAAACTCATCAACTCTCCATCTTCATATCGTTATTTGTATCGCGTGAAAAATCAAGAACGTAATCGATAATTTGATGAATGTCAGATTCGTAAACATAATTTAATCTAACCTACATGCACGTCATGGAGCCTCACCGAATTTCATTTTCCATTTTCTTATATCTCGGGAATCCATTTTTTATATCTTGCGTGTCTCTCTCACGACAATTTCCGACAATTTCTGGAAAGAAGTTATTTATATTATTTACAAGGATTAATTCGACGATATATTTACACGAAATCACCCTGTGATGAGGCACGATAAAATCGTTGCCGTTCGTTGGTAATAACACATTACAAAGTAGAGTTCCATGTTTTCGACGCCAGCTGTCGCGACAGGGCAAAGTGGACGATGCTGCCCTCCGTGGAGCAATAAAGTATCTAAATGGGCGAGAAGTAGGGAAGGTGATCACGAGAGGGCGCCAATAATATCAAAATTCGCGGCTGTTTTACAGAGAGATATACCATTTCGCATATATTTAAATTACACAACACACAAATTACAGCGTAAACATTATAGACAGACCGTAAGAAGTCGAGAATAGGAGGTGCAAATTTTATCGGCGCGTTTCGGGGCGCGCTCGCGTCGACTCTATTGCTGCGTATTTGCAAATGAGGTATATTTCACATTTATAATATAAGAGTAATCGTAAAGTCGATCCCCAACAGGCGGGACAAGCGGGACTATCAATGTGGGGAAGACGAAGAGGAACGAGATGAAAACGAGAGGAAGGAGGACGGGAGATACGGGTGAGATGAGATGGAAGAGGATCCCCGCGACACGCGTACTCCGCTCGTACTCGCGAGCGGAGTACGAGCAAGAGAGGAGAGGGGGAGGGAAGAGGGATACTAAACGACGACGACGACGATTTGAAAGAGTCAATTTGGAAGAATGCGGTGAATGAGATAGGCAGGCGGATAGACAGATATAAATAGACACGTTACTTCGTTTTCCGTCTAACGTTCGTAACTACGTGTGTATAACTACATAACGATCCGATCGATCGGTTATTACAACGATCGCGCGTTGTATACAAAGCGGCGACTACGGACAGAATTTTTGGCCTCCTGCGCGCGCTCCCGAGACATGGGACATGCCCGGTATCGGAACGTAACGGAACGTCCAGATACGCGAAATCGCTTTTCGCTGCGCGCCAGGGACGGACGGTAACTTTTCGAGGCCTGAAGCCTGTTATCAAACAACGCGTTAAAAAGAAGATACATTTTCGTCCCTATAATTTAAAAAAATTGATTAATATATTTCTATCGGAAGAAAATTATATCTGCGTCTTTGGCGGTGTTTAGATTGGAGGATCTGTGATTTCTTTCGGCTCTTAATGGGGACACAGCCAAGCGAGAAGTTAATGTTAAACATTTGTAATTGAAAGAGAATGTTATTATTCAAAGATTATTTCGTGAGATCTCCGAGCGCGATTTTTCAAGAAATCGAGACTTAAGATAGTTGTCTCTGTCTAGCGCGAATCGCAATTAACAAGAAAAATTTGAAAATTCAACTATACGTTAACATGCATTGCATAGTAATGCGTGCAAAAATCTCGTATTTTAACTTTTTATAATTAGAACAAACAACAAGAAAATGATGAAAAACGGATATATGTATAGTAGAAGGGAAAATAATAGTAAAGAAAAACCGAAATTATTGACCGTTTAGTTATAGAAATACCATAATAGATCTCGATTTTCGCGATTATTCGACGTGAAGGAGCGATCGATCGCTGAGACCGTTACACGGCACGCACTTGTGTGCGTGCAGAACCATTTAAAAGTTTTCAGCCTGTAACTGTAGGTAGTCGGATGTTTTCGCGTTGACTTAGAGTAAAAAATTGGATCGTACCGTCGCGAGACAACTACCTTAAAAGACTTTACTATCTCTCACACAAAAATCCGTCCCTGACTGTCGCTATATGAATTTCGTCTCTTGCGTTTTCGCGCAAAGCGCACGATTTAAACGCGAAAGGTGTATACGCCTTTCGCGCGAAGCACGGTGAACGACGAGCGATGGATCGGATCGAATCGATCGGAGCACGCGTGAGAACGAATTATTCCCGGCCCATCGCTTCGCGTAATATACAGATAATATTACACTAGCTACATGGCTATCAAATGCGTATCTTTTGCTTTTTCTTCTGTCCTTATTTTTTTTTACACGTATACACAAGCCGCGCATACATAGACTACCGCGTGTGTAGAATACGCATATAAATACATACTCGCATATAGCACACGGATGCAACATTCGCCCACACACATACATACACGTGCACGCGCACATCGATCGCCATAAGACACCTTATCTCTTCAAGACTACGCGAATTTGTACATAAGGCATCACGATATCGTGCCGCTTTCTCACACACAAACGTGATAACGGCGAAGCGTGATACTCGCTCTTCTATCTATCTGTTTCCGCTATCGAGGTGGTTCGGTAAATATCGGGGCGAATTTCGCGTTAGCGAACGACTATCGAAATGACGCCAGGATGATGCGCGCGCGCGCGCGGCGCGAGACGCGGATTTAAGCTTCTTCGGCTTAAGCTCGACCGTAGCGGACGATCGTTTACACGCCAAACAGGATATCTCGAGTCGCAGCCAGCCTCGGAGATAGCGATAATTTCGAGATAGCGTTTGCTTTAATCTGGCAAATCATTTCGCGCGCGGGACTCGACAGCGTCGCGAGATGACTGCTCGTATACAGTTTTAAAAAATATATACGAATGGCGATAGCGGAGCTTCCGATTGTGCTCGAAGTCGAAGCTTTTTGTAAATAAGAATATGTAAGAAAGGATTATAGGGGAACACGTGCATGGGAATGAAAAAATTCTTATCATCTCCGCGAATGTAAATATTTCGATAAAATTGTAGTATCAGAGTAAGGCAGATTCGAGGTAAAACGTTTCGAAGCGAATGTAATTATTGATATAGAACCTGCTGTTTAAGACGGACGTTTTCGCTTTCTAAGAGCACTCGGCTTCACTTCTCTTCGCATGAGTCGACGGCTCTGGTCCATCCCGGCCTCGGTGCGAAGTTACGCTATATAGTTACCGCGAGGAACGGGGATTGTAATATCCACTCGGACTTGTCCGTGAGTGAGTATACAGCGCTATGACGAAATATTTCCTCGCGATCGCCACCCACACCGAGGATGTATTTCGTCACGACTGCTTAACCGAACGGTAGTGAGCGTAACCGAGGCGATCGGCTCGAGACGGCTCGCTTCGAACGCTCGATCGATGCTCCGCTGATATGTATATATTGCGAATCGGGCCAAAGCCCGACTGCGAAACTATATAGCGAGATGGTATTGAGAACGATGCAGCGAATTTGATTGCATCGACAATTGCGTAATCGTATAACGTACGTCGAAGATGCTTTCGTTTGCGAATCGAAAGTCAATTTGAAAAGAATAAATAATAAATTTCTAAAATGTTTGAAATCGGCAAACGGGATGAAGAAAAGCGTAGAACTGCGTAAAAACAACGTAAATACATACAATATCTGCAATGCGATGTCCGATGTCATAGATTATCGCTCCGTTTAGAAATTACGAGATAATATCTGAGAAATAGTTTTCACTCCTTTTTTTTCTTTTAAATAATTTCTACACGTTTCTGAACCCTCGATGTGTTCTCCAACAGACAGTTTCGAAAAGCTCCGCGCCTCGAATAGAAGCCTGAATGGCGAAAACCACGCAGCGCGCGCGCGCGCGCGTCCAACACAGGTAGTCGAGAACGAACGGGAAGCAAAGAGAAGATCTCTCTCTTTCTCTCGCTTTTTCTTCTTTCTCTGCCTATATAGCTGTCCCGCTCTCTTCACTTGGTGTGTTGCTTCGGGAGGTGCCGCTTCATGTGCAGCGCGAGATGATCGCTCCTGGCGAAGGAGCGCTCGCAGACCGCGCATTTAAAGGGCTTAGCCCCGGTGTGCTTGCGGTAATGCCGCGTCAATTCGTCGCTCCTGGCGAATCGCCACTCGCATTCCGGCCATTGACACTGATACGGTTTCTCGCCTGAAACAGCCACAAGAGGAGAGACATAAGTGAAAACGGTGCACGGGCGGTGTATGCGTCCGAGAGCGATCGCAATTGTAACGAATGACGAGCGGTTGGAGAATCGTTGATGGCTTATTAGATGATTAATTCTTAATTAAATAAAGCGATAAAAACAACGTGGGCAATTTGATCCGTTCATCATTTTCTTCCAAGATACTTGAGTCTCATTAATCCCTGTAATGCGTTTCTAATTCTATTTTTTTTTGCATTCTTCCGTTCTAATTCATATTTCCAATGCGAAATATATATGTTTCAAGATATACATTATTGTAGCGCTTCTTTATATTCGAATATTTTTCGCTATTCCGCTCGAAATCGCGAAAGTGTATCGACCGATATACGCGCGGGGGTCCGATCGGCGCGACTCTCGAACGTCTCACGAGCGAGAATTCCGTTCGAGTTTCGAGACGGCGGCGACCTATTAGAGAACAAAGCGTTGCTCTTTGTGAGATAGAGCCGCGGGATGCGGTATACTTAGGTATATATCCCGTCGCGCCTCTCTCAGCTGCGAGAGATGCAGCACGGTGTGACCTTTAACTGTACCTGCATGCCGCAACACGCTCACCTGTATTCTAGCGCAATCGCGCGCCGCGCCGGCCGGACCGCGCCGCGCGCGCGAGCAAGCGACCGGCCGAATGCAACCGACTAATGCGAGCCAACATGCCCGCATTCCGCTCCGGGTTCTCGCCGATTATCGAAGAGTATATATATGCCTTCCTTATTGTTGTTACACGCGCCCACGGCGTTACCTTCATAGACGGCGGAATTGAGAGTTTGCGCGCGATTGACACTACAACGCACTTGTGATCCGCTTGTGATACTCAGAGCCGGAATGTAGACATAAATCGAGCTTAATTCTAGAACACACAGCATGGGTCTCCCATATCCAAACAAAACTTCACTTGCTTGAAATTTTTTATTTTCAAAATTTAGAAATTTTTAACTTTATAACTTGACAAAATAAAACTTTTTAATATGAAAATCTATTCAGGTTTCTGGCCAAAGCACATAGCATGGCGTAGCGATATACGACGATCGTAGTCCCCGACCTGACAGATCAGGATACGCCAAAGCTTGTGCGTTAATTACTTACGTCCACGACTACGATTGTCATATGTGCTTTGGCTCATATTCTTAAATCTTAGAGCTTCAAAATAAAAAAAAACAAGTCCAAAAATATTAACTGAATTACTAAATATAGGCGGAACCAGAGTTACAGCCTATGAAAGTCACATGGATCTCCCAGACTCATGGTGCGTGTTTTCGGGAAGTTATATTCTATAGGATTAAAAAATTGACATTTAGAATTAGAACAAGTTGACTCAAGATTATAAAGTCCATTACGAATATGGTTTCACGTTAAAAGGATGGCGAATCAGAGAATAATTAGTATATAACGTAATCGAAAGCTAGAGCGGATCGAGTTCGCGATTCGACAGATTCCATTTTAGGCTTCGGCTTAAGCTGAAAGTGCGGATTAATCCTTGAAACGCGCAAACTACCTATGCGACTCGTTCCGACTTTAAATGTCTCCTACGCCAATCAGGTATATCCTCCAGGTATCGCCTCTCCGAGTTGTTTGCGAATTCGATCGCGACGAAAGATTCTTTCGCGATGCGCGGAACGGTGAGTAAGAAGCGAGTGCTAAGCGAGTAAAAGCGACCGAGGCGGACGCTCGACTGGGGGGGGATCCGAGGGAGGAGGGCGCCGCGTTGGGAGAACGAGCACGCACGGGAGAGGAGAAGAAAGAACTCGATAGCTAAGAGATACACCCACGCATCCTTCTAGCTCGTTCCTGTTCCTCTCGCGCGCGCTATACGGAGACGACCCTAACCGGTCCTCGCCGCGTCGTATAGCAGCCGCCCTGCGCCACAGAGAGTTGCATTCAACCGCTGTGCAGCATCGCGTCGCGCCGCGCCGCGCCGTGCCACGCGACGCACAGCCCAAGGAACGGTACTACTACCACGAGCGCTATCCATTTACGGTATCGCGCGCGTTCACGTGAGAATTCTTCTCTCGCGGATCTCCGCCGGCGAGAACGTGCGACTCTCCGGCGAAATTTCCTCTCGGCCCGTCGGCTGACATTAGCAGGTTCATTCTTACTTAACGCTCGGGCTACTGAATCATTTCGGAAAAGAAACTTCTTACGAATAGCTAATTATACGTCTTAAAATAATCTCGAGAAAGAATCGAAATGGAAAGTCAATTTGTAAAAATTATTATTCTTTCTGTAACGATACACAGAAAAAAGAAGTGTCAAATAAAAACTTATATTTCTTATATATAAACAATCTATAATCTTCTTATAAGAATTTCAACTTTTTTTTTCTTGGTTGAACTATAAATGGCTTTATTCAAGCAAGTTTTCTTCGTTTAACGCAATATAATCTCATTACAAGATTATGAATTGTTGGTGTTGCGTATATACGAGTATATATAAGTCTTGATTCGGCATTTTTTTCCTGCAGTATTCTTTGAGTTTAAATACCGCAAATTCTTCATAAGCGTAATACACCGTTGGAACATGTTGTCATGAAGAATTTTCGGTATTTAAACTCAAAGAATACACAAGAAAAAAAGTGCCGAATCAAGACTTATATACTCGTATATACGCAACAATCTATAATCTCGTAATGAGATTATATTGCGTTAAACGAAGAAAACTTGCTTGAATAAAGTCATTTTAATCATTTATATAGTTCAACCAAGAAAAGAAGTTGAAATTCTTATAAGAAGCTTATGAACATGTTGTACACAATATTTACGCTCGACACTTTTTCCCGTTTTATATAAAAGTTCATTTTTATTTACAAGAAATTCTCTTTAACATCCTTAACTCAAAACGCAAAAATTGCGAGTGCGGCTATTCGTATCCTTTGATTCGCGCAGTATCGTGAGATATGATGTTGCGTTACGATGTCTTCGGAGTCGATCGGCCGATCCGGGGACACCTACGAGGCCTCCAGGCGTCCCCGTTAATTTTGGATCACTTTCACCCGAGAGCCGGCGGTAGCGTTCCATTCCGCGGACAAGTTGCTTTCCAAATACGCTTCCTAGCCCTACTTTGCTCTAGATTTCTTCGGCCACCGGGCTTTCTCGCGACGCCTCGGGTTCCGATTAATCTCCTGGAGATTAATGACAGCGCTTAAACGTCGATTACTTTAAGGTCAAAGAAATTCTAAAAACCAAAATAATTAAATATATACTGATCATGAGAAAATTGTGTCAAGAAATTACCAGAATTTATTAGTCTGAAGTTCCTAATATAGTTCCTGGTTGATTTAATTACGTATTAATCACGATATGGACGTAATTAATTACGGACGTTTTGACATCATCACTCGTGTATCACTCATGTAATATTAAAATAATTTATGATATTATGATTCTATATTTGTCGCGTCAACAAATTGTCAATCATCGCATTAATTATTAAAGATTATTTTTGTATAATAAATTAATTCTAGACACTAATGAATTAATAACGAAGTTGACGTTCAACACACGCGGCTCGTGGCACGGCGCATTCACAGCGGTGCGGCGAGGGTTCATTCACGAGTCGTCCGACAGACTCGCGCGCGAGAGCCACGTGCCCCCCTCGGCTCGGCTTCTCTTCCCCATCGAAGCGTTCCCCGTGATCTCGGCGCGCCCGTGTCTCGCTTGCCTGTGCTTGAGATCGCGCGACAAATTGAAATATCCTCGCATAATCTCGCATATCGATCGGTTCTCCATGATTCTAATCGATCGACGAAGTGTCGTAAGAATTGATCGATGTACTTACGAGATGTACTTACGAGATGTACTTACAAGCGGCTGAAGAGGCTGATGGCAAATTAATTTAGTTATCGCTAGTATACTCATCGCGCGAGCGCTGAGAAGCAAGATACCTATTCAATTCAAAAGCCAATGGAGGGTACGAAAGCGAGTACGAGTCACTCGCGCATAATCGGTGCGCGTGCATAAGCTATCTAAATGTAAATCCACAAAGTTACAATAGATAACAGAGTGTGCCCTTATTCTAGATCATTTTCAGTCTGTGATTAGAGAAGAGAATTTATTAATTACATTATAAAAATAATTTTGAAAAGGTATATAAAGCAGAGGATAATTTTCGATCGCGTTTGCCCTGGTTCCTTCGATGACTCATCCCCGAGTCCTTAGAATCTTTAAATTTCGCTTCGTTCGACCGATTCGTTTGAGGCGATGACATGGGTTTACCGCAAAAACTCACCGAGGTATCAATTCGAAAGTGGTACATCGCACTTAAGATGCCTCCGGCTTGCATTCCGCGAGAGACTGCCGCGTAGGCACGTGTGCGGGAAGCACATCTCCTCGTCCTTCTCCCCGCCCATCGTCATCTCCCTCACGCTCTCACGCTCTCTCGCTCTTTCGCGTGTGTTCCACGCGTGTGGGAACTAGCATACGTGTTCGCGTCCAGGTAGCCACACGCGACAGGCGTCGTCGTGTTGGTGCCGCGACTCGCGTCCATGTGTTGGCGAAGCTTGGACACGGATAGGATGTGGGTCGGTCGCTAGCTTCGCTCTAAACGGAGAGTCGCATACCACGAGAGCTTCGTCGCGTCCCTTACCACGTTTACATATGATAGAAGCACCTTTGCGCGATACCGCGCGAGCGGTGCCAATGGAGAAACGAAGAGACAGGGAGAATAAAAAAAAAGAGAAGGAAGAGAGAGAGAGAGAGAGAGAGAAAGAAAGAGAGAGAGAGAGAGAGGCGCTCAGGACCGCGCCTTGCCCACGCGCAAACGTCGGCTGCTCGACCTCGCGCTTTCAAACTCCTCGTCTCGCTTCGCGTAGATGAGCTACATACCTAATTACCGGAGAATACACGGAAGCCCCTCCCGCTAATTTTAACGTTTGCTCCCTTGTACTAGCAACAAACGTGATACGTCGAAATACAGCAACGTTTTTCACTCACCCGTATGTATCCGCTGATGAGCCTTCAGATGCGAGCTCTTCGTGTAGACTTTCGTACAACCTGTAAAGGAGAGCGAGATTTAGGTCGGAAGTCAAAGTTTGGAGTGAGGTTGAAATAATAAAGTTAAACACCTAAGCGAGACTATCGAGATTCATAAATCATTATTGAATTTCAGAGATAATGTTTAAATGTTTTAATTTAATATTTAATTCAAAGTTATATATATATAGATACTAGGAACCACTTCGACCAAACTCCGATTAACTTAATCATTGATTAGTTTATTGGAAATGTTAAGTTAATCGGAGTTTGGTCGAAGGTTGGCCCTATGCATGATCTAATGTATACAATTTTTTCTTTCAATTCTTCTAAAAAATCTTTCGAATTAAGAAATAAGGGTCGAAGTTGTTCTGCTCACCTATGAAATCGCAATGGTGCACCCGGCGTTTCTCCAACTCCGGGTTATTCCGTCTGTTGAATTTGGACGACATCGACGACGATTGGATCCTGTGGGCCGGATTCAGGATCGGGCCTGGCTGGGGATACGGGGGTGGCGGTGTCCGCCTGGGTGGACCGGCGCCGATGGGCGAGCCGGGATCGGAGATCGGTGGCGTCAGCGGCGAAATATACATCAGCCTCGTCATCGAGCCGTAGAGCGGCGATGTCGCGTTGCCGCTCGGCTGATGATGATTGGCCGTTGACGAATCACTATTGCTACCACTGCCGTTGTTGTTGCCGTTGTTGTTGTTGTTGCTGGCGCCGTTGCCGCTACTGTTATTGCTACCGGCATTATTCCCGCTCGTGCTATTACTATTAACAGTCCCGCTGTTGTTGTTGTTGTTGTTATTATTGTTGTTGCCGTTGGGGAAGCTCTTAAAGAGCCCCGCCGTCGTCGCCGTTGTCGACGTCGTCGTCCGATGATGGACGACGTGCTGAACACTAGAGGGATTCGGAAAGGGATTCTGCGAGGGATTCGCGGTCGGTCCTTCGAGGAGATGTAAGGTCGGCGGTGGCGGTAAAGGTTCCGTCTTGATCTCTACCGGCGAGAGAACCGGCGGCGGCGTCACGTCGTCAGTCTCCATCTTTATGTGAGACTGCGAGCCCAGCATGTCCGCGTTCTCCGGGTCCAGCTTCTGAATGCTCGACGTGATATCTTCCCAGAGCGGCGGCCTGAGAAAGACGTCGTCGTCCTGGCCGGCGCTCGCCGGCTGACTCCTAGCGGAAACGAAACTGGCCTGCGGTGGTCGGCACACCGCCGTAGGCCCGCCGACCTCGAAGAAGTCCTCCATGTGCACGGACGGCTCCCGCGCATCTCTCGCGTCCGATTCATCCTCGTCCAACCTCTGCAGACGATCGAGATCCTGCCTGCACAGCAAAGTGTCCAGGTCCGACGTCTGCTGGGAACAAAAGAAACAGAGGACTCGTCGTGTATAATCATTAATCTAAAACTTTCTAATTAACTACATTTCTAAATTTTAACTCTTGAGTTACTATCAATATTTTATTTATATTATTTAGTTATATCATAATATTATATCATGTAGTTTACTCTTCGTTCGATCGAATGTTATCTCTTATATAACTTTAATCAGCAAATATATTATCTATTATCGTCTATCAGTGTTAATTTTTTAGTGCTAATAATAGAAATAGATATACGAAAACTCATTGGCAATAACGTTTTAATGAAGCGTTTTGGAACATATATTTACTAGATTTTTTTTACTAACAACAATCAGTTAAAGTCTCTTCGGGCTATTCCAGCATTTAAGATTGTAAAGGGCGCATCTGTTGATGAAAAAGGACGGAGAGCGAGTGACTTGCGATATGATGATACGCGCGCGGCGAAGGTCCCCAGATAGAGCGTCGTCAACATGCCCAACGCTGTCTCGCCCTACGACGTCCAGCACGCGCGAGGAGGAGCGACGGAAGAAGGAACGCGAGAGACTGGCGATGCCGCGTCATCCTTTGCATGATTTGTACACGGGCAACGCCGCCCTCGCGCCCCATAGTACACCGTTCCTCCCTTTTCCTCTCTTGTCATGTCGAGAGACGACGAGTGCCACCTCTCGCTACAGCGCGTTCGGTGCATAACATTCGTAGGATTTCTACCAAGGGTCTCTTGGATCGACGAGCATCGCTCTCGTCGCCGGCGATGGCAGCCGTCGATACTGTTCTCGCGCCGGAAATGCATGTATGGGTATCAAAAGCGAGGCTGGGAGACAGTTACGGCATCGTTTCGATTTTTACGACTTTAACACTTCCGCTGGAACCTAAAGTCGTGACTGAAGTCGTAGAATCGTACCAACTACCTGTCGAAAAGGGATCGAAAAAATGGTGATCGTGCTCCGATCTTTAGGACCTACGTTTTCAACCTGTAACGTTAAAGTTTCTTCGTCTCCAAATCTAAAACTGTTTCACGTGAAAGAGACGTTCTTCAAATGTTCAGTAGTTATATATAGTTCAGTCTACATATATTGCAAAGAAAGGCTTATATATAGATTCGCTTAAAAATATCGCGTGGCGAGCTTTCGAGCGGGTTTTCTTGCTCGCGCGCGGCTTGTGCAGTCTGCAATGATTTATGAATTATTTACACAATGAATAATTCATCGTCGGAAGATTGGTACACTCGCGACACTCGATCGTACCTGATATGCAATTTGAAAAGGAGCTCGTGTGCGCGAGCGAGGTACGATATGCCCGCGAAACATTATACTTAAAAATCTGTATACTTAAATCGTATGCATCGTGTCGACGAACCATAGTCCCTTGATCGCGAAAAACTCGATTTTACGAACGGTGAAAGAATATAGATCAAAAAATCTATTTTTGCGGTAAAAAATGGAAAACCGAGTCCAAAAAATTCTATTATATCTATAGCAAACGAAGGTACGATATTTTTTTCGTGATTTTGCGATCCGAGTTTAAATTCACAAAAATTATGACGATTCGGGATTGCGATTCGAGGCGGACAGCGTAGACGGAAATGTCAAATGCAACTTGTAATGGTATAGAAAAATTGATAACGTAAGATGCGTCCGCATCCTATATGTAAAAACTGCATTCGGCATTTCTAGCTTGATCTAACAAAATGTATCCAGCCAGGATTGAAAGTGCCATTTACGGCTTACGCGCCAAAAACACACACGATATATTAAATACGAGTGTTCGAGACAAACGCGTTCGAACGCGAGAGAATTAACGTTTCGTAATTTTCTTTCTCGATCCATCGAGGCCCGCCGCGCGGTGGGACCAGCCTCTTTTCCTATACAGTCTCTCGTCATCCGTCTCTTTCTCGCGTTGCGATGATAATGATAGTGCGGAGCGCGAGCAAAGTTCGTCCATCCGGCTATTAATGCGCGTAATCATAGAGCCAGGGTCGCCGGTGTTAATAATGCGTTTTCGAATCTGTCGGAGCGAGAGAACGAACACCCACGCCGCGCCGCGCGGCCGATACTGCGTCGTCATTATGTAGCGGCGGATGCGCGTGTGTGCGCGTATGCGTGCGTCCTGTGCGTGCGTGCGTACGTGTGCACTCCCACACTCCCACGCGCGCGCGTCCACGAACACGCGAGCGTATATACGCTACGCTAATATCTCCGCTTGATTATTCCAGTTGATCGCAAGCTGGTTTGTTGATCGCGCACCAATAGCACAACGACGATGATGACGATGAACGTCGTAATCGTCCTCGGAAAAGGAATGATTTTTTTTCTGTCGACTGTTAGCGAGTCAATAAATCCAGTTTGTCGTATTCCGGTGAAACACAAGATACGATATCCGTTCTCTTGTGACTCGATTAGCATGCAGCCAATGATTCCGGAGCGCAAGAGCGTTTCTCGGTTCGACTCGTTGCCGACGTTGTATATCAACTGAGTTCGCGAGAGAACGTGGAAAACCGCGAGAAACGAGAAAAGTCGAGAATATTGGAGAAAACTAGAAATATATAGTCATTATATAGTCGATCGTCTTTAAATACAATTATAAGAAAATGTAATTATTTGTAATCTATCTCGAAGTGAGGTATCATCGGGAGATACCGTTGCTTCGAAACAAATCGCGAGCACCTTTCTCATATGCTCTTCTATTCCAATAAAAGAATATTCGGTAACGAGAAATTTGATTAAATATAGTCGTTTATCAGATTGCGTAACGTCTTCGGCGCCTGCGATACGGCGCCTCCGATAACTCGCGCGACCAAGTCAACTCGTACTTCATAATTATTTCGGGCGTCAAATAAATTCATCGATACAGCGACGTGATAAACGCGATGCGGCCTAGAAAGATGGAATAGAAGAATCGACGCGACGCGACGCCATGCTGCTCGCGGTGAGAAAACGCAGCGCGCAGAAGCAAGCAGCACAGCTCGCCGAATCAATCTGGGGAGGCCACACCCTCTGACCTAAAGCCGTATTATCGCGATAAACGCCCAGGAAAATGTCAGCCATGAAGCTGCTCCGAAATGTCCTCGCGCGCGATTCTTGCCGAAACACTTATCATTGCCGTCGCGACTTCGCGTTCGATATCGCGATCGCCGCGATCACGCTATACTCGCTCGGATGGATACGTTCCCGCGAGAAGGCACGAGTACGCTCGCAGTCCGTCGTACTTTTCTGCTCGTCGAGGCGTTCCGACCTCGATAACAATGCACGGACGCGGGGGTAGCGCGACTTCGAAGCAGCTTCAGCGATCGCTTTCATAATGCGAGACCTTTGGATTCTTCGTAGATAATTACTTTCGCGATACTTAACCCGAGAATAGGCGCCTGATGATTTTCTTTTTCATAAATGGTCACCAGGGGTGATTTTTACACCGCAATTAAGAGTCAATGTTATTAATACATATTGCACATTTTTGGTTGTTCTATAATTTATTAGTATTTGAGGACAATATGTATATATAGATTTACTAAACATTTTCTGGAAAAAGTAAGAAAAAGCCGAAAAATATTTAAAAACGAAAAAAGCACATTAAAGTTACTGGTGACGATCGAGTTTCATTTTTTCAATACTGAGGTGTAAAAATCACTCCAGGCGCTCGTTCCTAGGTTAATCTCAATGACCTATCGTATAATTATAATTTAATTGATACAGTCATAGGATAGTGTGAAATCTGTGTACCAAGTTCTACTGCTTGTTATTGGAATATAAGAAGATCGACGTATCGATCATGCATAATCATTTCACGCTCGCGAGTCTCCGGAGTACCGTCCCAGTTGTTTTTCTCTCGCGGTAAAACCTTAGAATTTCGCTAAGATGACGCCGTCTGAGATGCTAAACGAGCGAGGCTCTCTCGTTAGTTCACCGAAGAAACGGCTTCAACAGGCAGAACGAAAAAGAGACGAAGGAGGCGTTCGAATCCGGGCTCCGGGCGACTGCGGGTCGCGTCGCGTCGCGTCGCATCGCGTCGCGGGTAGGGACGGGGGGCACAAGGCACAAGACGCACGGAGGTCCCTCGTATCCTCCGATCCCTCTCGAGGGGGCTGTACATCCGTGGCGCGGCGCGGCGCGGACACGTAGATTCTATCTCTCCGTCCATTCAGCCGCCTAGGTAATAAAACTCTCACGTCCATTATTTACTTGCATTATCGTTACTTTACGCCTACGCGGACGCGCCGTATTTATGGTGAAATTATTCAGTATTATTTCGCGGATATGAATAAGATGACGCCGGAGATACGTCGCCGTCCGTCGTCCCGTATGCGAGATGCGCGATTCGCGAAATCTTTCAGGCGGAAAGCGAAATCGCGCGAGATCTATACGTACGGCTCCGCTATCGCGAAAGGGTAATTACGCGCGATCGAGATCCGATCGATCCGCGTCTGATCGCGCGCGCGATCGCGATTTCCCAGTTACTCGCTCGTGAGTCGTGCAGCGAAGGTGGAACCAAATTTAACCACCCTCCCGCTAAGATAGGCGAACCATCATCGACACTATCGCCGCGTGACGAGATTGCCGAAGGCAATATTTCGGCCAATCTGCTGGAAACCCGCCGGAAGCAACGGGTTTTAGCCTATCGGCTAAAAGTACGGGTCGAGAGAGGGTTGAAAAGGGAGAAAATCGATTCTCGGGCATCGCGTTGCGCAAGGGTCCCTTAAAAGGATGGCGCGGCGATTAGGACGAAGAGGCAAATGGCGGCGATGGCGTCGGTAGGCAAGAGAGTATCATTGTTCTCTGTATACATTTCGTAAGTAGATTGGCATTTGTGATGCAAGTCGAGCCGCGCTGCTGCCGCTGCCGTTGCCGCCGCCGCCGCTACTGCCGTCGTTGCTGCTGCTGCTGCTGCTGACCTTTAAACGACTTTCTTTTAGACTACGCGTGACTTGATCTCGGAACTCGATTCTGCTCGATTCCCCCGGCCCTCGTCGTCGTTCTACTCGACGCGAGAGTGATACGTGCACCAGAGCACAGTACCCGGCATCGCACCGAGTCGCCCGACGTCCGTCGCGCGAGACACGGCGCGCGGAAACGCGCGCGAATTCTACATGCGTGGTGAAATCGCGATTCCGAGATATCTGCGAGTTATCGCGTTCCGCGACTAATTACTCGGCACACGGAAATTTATGCCTCGGGCTTCACACCGCACGTGCCCTCGTACCCTGCCAATCCGACGAATTCCGCGGAACTTCTTTGTACTTCATGAAAAGATTGAGAAGCCATCGCACGATGCAAATATATTTTTCTTTAGCGTATACATATGTATAAATATACAAATATGTGTAAAAAATACACATTAGCATAGAAATTGTATATGAATAACAAATTTAACATCCTGCGTAAATTATTATCTTTAAACAAATCCTTCCACATATGACGATTTAGTTTGCTCGATTTATCTCTTAAGCCTTAAGCGTTCGCGAGATGTTCGACTGATAACGCCGGCAAATCTTCCGAGCTATCACAAAATTCGTGGCGCGATCGACACGTTCTGTTTATCCGTCCATAATTGTGACTCGCGGCCAGAGACCGGTGACTTCCCCGGCCGGAAAATTACTTAATGAATATGAACATGCGACGCATTACGTCGTATTAAAACGCACGTGCGCCCAGGCACATCCCTACGCCGTTCACGAAACAAAGTTTGACAAGCACGCTCGTGTTACCTCAGCACGTGGCGAAGTCCACGAACCCCTTTTTGCCCCCTTGCCCGGCACGTGCGATGGCGCCGCGATACGGTTTGTCGTTGTTTGTCCGCACGATCATTTAGGAGTCGATCGCGCGGTGTCAATCGAATAACTTAAAGATCCACATCGTGGGTTAATCGTCCATAAAAAGCCCTTACTCCGTAACATTAGTATTATTTGTTAATTAAGCGTGCAGAAGAATTTATCTCTAAATGTTAAGCGAGTGCAGATATATAGATACTGATTTCAAACTAAACCAAGCTTTATCCATATTAGAAAACGAATCAAGAATTAATCAATTAATTTCGATTTTCTTCATCGATTATACGAGGAATAGACATTTTTTATTATCGAATATTTGACTCCCTTTTCGTCCATCATGCCCGACTGGACGCTATGCCAACAATTCTCGTTTCTCCGCTTCACCACGGCATGGCACGCTTCATCATCGATCTCTCGCATTGTTAGACGCTCGTCTCACGCGATCCGCACATCCTGCGGATCCACTCCCCTCATTAGGACACCTCAGGTCATATATTACCGCGCGACCGCGCGCGCGCATTCTCCGGGATGCATAAATCCAGGTGCAACGACAAACGGCGATTAACACAGCGAAACCGCTGGTCATTTTGACCACTGAGTCGATACTTTTAGTCAACCGTATCTTTCTCATCGGCACTTAATTCATATTAATGACGCGAATTTATGGACAAAAAGAGATAAGATTAAACTAGCTTTTTACTACTATGTTCTACCCCTCGCTTGTTTGCGCTCGAAAAATTTACGCAATTGCGATTCAGATGAATTCGCCTGTGAAGATTCTTCTTTCACCTCTCACCTTTTCGTCCGTAAAAAAAAACGAAAAAAAAAATTCTACGGTCGGCTTCCTAATGTTTACTACGCTCTGATCGGTAAATATAAACCTGATTCGGATCTCGCCACGGTCATTGATGATTCGTCATCGTTCCACCTCCCCCCTTCCGTCTCGCCGCGACGCGGCGATCGGGAATGCTCGCCAAAGATTATCGTTATCGACTCTCCATGGTTTCGTTACGCAAGCGACGGACGGCGGGTGTGAGTCACTCTCCTCGAGTGCCGCTGACTCGCGGGATGATCCCTTTGGCGAAACCGGGATCACTCCTCCGGTCGGCTCGTTCACGATGTTGTGGCGCATTAACGTGATTACACGCTACGCTACTCTAACGTTTCCTCGCGGACTCGAGGAGTCAGCTGGTAGCATGCGCGCGCGTCAAACTTCCGTGCTACCTGGGCATCTCCCTTATAATTTGCACCTGGTATTTCGATTCTATCTGCGCGTGATTCCGATAACGTCGCCGAACGAGGCCAGCCGGACGTAATCTCGAAATTTCTTTTCACCCCACCTAATTTACAAGGGGACATATGCGAGCGGGCGAATAAAATTGCACACAATACGTAATCTGTCATAAACAACATATTATGAGTAAATTGTGAGGTAACTTGAAAAAAGTGACGAATATTTATTTGCATCAAAATATATATGCGATATCAAGCGTCAAAAAAGACAATAATTACATATTATATCCAGTATTGTAAAGAAGATATTATTTGTATACTTCATCTTTTTTTAGAGTGGGACAAGATTTCGCATAAGAAAAAACCATCGCTGCAAAGTGTTTCTATTAGAATATATTATGGTTTTATTTTTACTACTACATCGAAAAAGCACTTTGCAGTAACATTCTTCTTTTTAACGATTCCGAAAAAGATAGTTAAAGATAGTTATAAGCAATAGGTATAATGTATTTTTAAAAATATACCACATTCTTTCCGCTCGATAAACCTTTGCTACGAATACCTAACTACATTTAGACGGTGCACGTCAATTTGGAGCCGGAAAATGTAGTCGTCCTTGACTGCGGGGAGCTCGGAAAAGCTACGGGAAGAAACGTCTACGAGAAAGGGGACGGGGAGCATCGTTGTGTTGACGAAAGTAATAGCGCGGTTGTTCCGGTTCAGAGGATCGTTACACGCGTATCTAACGCCACGGAGAGAGAACCCCTCGTCTATAGAACCCCTCGCCACCGATGACCCCCGTTAATGCACTTTTAATTAATTAAACGGGCTGATGGGCTGCAGCCCTCTCTCTCTCTCTCTCTCTCTCTTCCTCCTCGCTCTCTTTCTCCGTAGCGCGTTCTCGTGTGCCGACCTCGCGTGCCGCCGGCTGTCCGTTCTAGGTGCAAACTCGTAGGCTCCCTCCGGTATCCGACTAAACGTTTCTCTCTTTCTCTCTCTTCTCTCTTTCGTCCCGTCATTGATCCCGTCACGCTCCTCGTCTCGCTCTTTCGTTGTTGAAAGCTCGCTACTGCCCGTGGCATTCGCGTAAAAGCTTCGCGTAGCGGGCGCTAATAGGTCACGCGAATAAAAGTGGAGCGAACGCTTTTAATAGAGACTGAAAGCACGAGTATTTGTTTCAAAGGAGCATAAACTGTTTTAATGACAAGAGAACAGAGTTATTAAAAAATACAAGTATTATAAGCTTTATAATAAATCTCTGATGATACGAAAATGATCGATAGTAAAACAAAAACAAAGACAGAGAGACAAGTAATAAAGAATAATGAGCACGATATATGTTTTTTGCTTCAAAATAAAGTGTAAGAAGTAAAAACGTATGTGACTGTTCATTACAAATAATATTATATGCTTCTTGCTGCATATTATTGACTCGCTAATTTCTGCTCGCGAGCGATGATTTTTTTGCCGATTGCGATCCTGACAAGTATTAATGGTTTAGCCGTGCAAGTATCACTTGGACGTCATGATAGTGGACGCGAGTGGATTCATAATTATTGAGATAAAGTAAGTTTTTTATCTATAAATTTGCATCTATCGGTAATAAACGTTTCTCGTATTTTCACAACGTATTAATTATGATTTTTCATTTAACATTTCGAGCGCTCTGTTATCTCTCTTTATCTATATTTTTCGCAGTATTATTTTTTCGAGAACTGAGAGACGGAGAGACGGAAAGGGGGAGATTTATTTATACGAAATATACAGTACACATTTCGAACGTGATCGAACGTTCTGTTATCTTTCTTTATCGATATTTTCCGCAGTGGTTTTTTTCAAGAACTGAGAAACGAAAAGGGGGATTTATTCGTACGAATGTACAAAATGGATTGTCTAGTCTCGCGTCTCTTTTCCGCTCGGCTACGTGGACCACCCGAGAGCACGGCGCAGCGCCGATTTCTTTTGTTGCTGAGCTGCCGTAATTAAACTTACCGATGACGTTGATTTAGTTACTCTCTACGCGCCCTACGCCCCCCAACGGGATACACGCGCGCGAGTCGTGTACGCGGAGCCTCGGATCGCATTTATACGGAATAAATAATTTCACGGCCGGATGGACCGAGTCACCTTTCAGACTTGTGATTTACCTTACCAGTTGCAACGTTTTGCGTATTATATACGGTACATGTAACTACATCTCAACTTCAATTTTCTAACGGGCTCGAGGTTTTTCAAAATTCCACCAAGGATAGAAAACCTCGTACCATAAATATGAATACACATTACGTAAATACTATTATGATGACGATGATGAAAAATCATTTTGTCAGAATAGTGAAAATAACTTATTCAAAAAATGTTTTATTAAAACAGCTTAAATTGAAATGTAAATATATAAATGCTAAATATATGTATTTAAAAGGCGGTCCGTTATTTTTTATCGTTTTCATTTCCTCTTCCGATGCCACACATATTTAATCGTTAATTACATGGGAACTATATAGATTCTCCGATATCTTTATTTAGAAAAAATCCATTCCAGGAGGACATTCGGTCATCTTAGGTCCGCTCCGTATACGGTGGAGGACGGTGCACCGGTAGACGGGCTACGCGAGATGCACAGGACGATTAGAACGAATGGTCGTTATAAATCAGTTCCCTCGTTGGACCCAACTTGCGAGGAGACGCGGAATACGAAACAGAGAGAGAGAGCGAAAAAGAAAAAGAGAAAGAGAGAGAAACTTCTCGGGGGAACCGAGATTTCGTCGTACACCTTCTTCTCCTTTTCCTCCTCCTCCGCTCGGTTCAGTCCGTTTTCTCGGCGCATCCTAATCTACTCGCTCTCCGCGCGCACCCAAATAATCCTGATCCACTGACATCTCGCCTGTAGCGGCAGTGTCCCGACCGAAATAAATGGCTGAGGCGGGCATGCAAGATCACGGTGACATCACGGGAGGACATGGTCCTGGGAGAACGTAATTATCCGTGAAGCTCTTATATCGATTCCCTTCGCCACTCGCTATTCGAGAAGTTCAAGCCTCATTGTCAGTTACGCGTTAATGTGCAATGTATGTTGCATACAGTGTCGTCTTCTCCCCGTATTACTTTCATAAATATTATTTGAAATCCACTGATTTTTCTCCTTAGAATTCTAATACATTTCTATTGACATAAAAGATTATTTTCCTACGTATAAACTAATCAATTAAAATACGCTTTGTTTTGTTCTGATATAATTGTAACCTTGTTTAATTTGTTTTATTATCAATTATATAAATTGTAAAGAAAGATAAATACGCAAATAAACTCGCAATATTCGTTGCAGGAAAAATTTTGCCAGATAAACGTACGCGATTTTCAACGAGGCGATTTGATTTCTTTTCTCATGGTATAATTACTATCAACCGGAGGGAATTCATCAATCTCATCTTGACGATACGATGTGCCGATACAAGTCGGTCCGATGTCAGTGAGAAAAACCGGTTGGAACAGTTGGTACCTTCATCGAAAGTGATAGTCGCGCGCGAGCATTCTGGACTCGAGATCGCAAAAGTCGATCCTGTAGCCGGCTGACATACTTTTTCTGAAAATTTTGCGGCGAGGTCAGTGAGAACGGATGAATGAAATCGATCGAATGCGGGAACACAAACGAGAAGATTTATAGAAATCGAATTTGCATCGTTCCTCGTTGACGGGAGATCTCGTCTCTAATCGTCGATCGTTCGTCTCTAATCCCTGGACGCCAATCGTCCAACGTTTTACTTTGCATCGCGTCTCATCCTCGCCGTTGCCCGTCAAGGAAAGATTCGTGAGTCAACAATCGCGGAAACGGCTCGCACACGACTCTTCGTCGTTCGAACCGATCGCTGTTTAAACTCGAAGCGCTTTTATTTGTCGATTTCCTACGACTTCGACGAACGAGAGTTTCCTGTTGAACCGAACCACGATGAGTCAGTCCAACTTCCACGAGGGAAGGAAAATATACCCGTACCGTTATAAGTTTTCTCGCGATAAGACATATGAATGTAAATATGAGAGATCCCAGACTCTTTCCAATGCTGAATGAAAACATAGAGCGCCGTTCCAATGCGAACGATGTGTGTCGATCGTCGCTAAAGGCTAATCTGAAGAGAATATCGGAAGTCGACAACGAGATAATATGATGCTCGTGCAAATTTTGATCGCGGTGTGTTTGGTTCGTCGACGTTCCTGAGGAAGGAAGAGGAGACGCTCCGAGAACCGAAAGAGAAGGGGATGGGATGAGATAAAGGAAGATAGGAAAAGAGACGGCGAGAGAGAGAGAGAGAGAGAGAGAGAGAGAGAGAGAGAGAGAGAGAGAGAGAAAGAGAGAGAAAGAGAGAGAGAGAGAAAGGAAAGAGCAGTGAGTCAGATGGAAACGTCGGTCCTGTCCGTGAGCACACGTGTGCGTGTCGTACGAGTCCACCCAGTATGTTAATTCGCGCTGATGACCCCATCAGGAAACATGTTCACCGCTGAGTGGAGGAGCCGAGTTTTCGTTTCGTGCTTCTTCGGCATTCGTGCCGTATAATACGCGCTCTCGCGTGTGCGTGCGTATGTGCACAGCGCACGCACATGTTCGCGCATATACGTGCGCCGGCTAACTCTCGACTCGAGCAATCGTTATTCCCTCCCTACGCCTCCCCGTCGATCTACGCCCACGCACTTGCCCGAACATTCCAACCAGGACGAGGCTAATCCTAATAGAATTACCGTATACTCATTAGGAACCATCAAGAGCGCCGATTCGGACAATGTTCTCTCTCGCTTCACGCTGATTTGCCGCGCGGATCTTTTCGCGAGGCTAAGTACTCGTCGCCACCGACAAAATTTCAATCGGCAGAATTTTATTAATTTTTATTAAATCGGTAAACTGAGAGCTTTAAAAATATACAGTAAACAAACCAATTTTTCGCGCAATTGTCCATAAAGAAATAACGTAATTCTTTGAGGATATATGCTGATATGCACTACTTTAATTTTATAATTTCACTTAACTCACACGTAGATTTATCTAAGAATTTATCCACATTTTGATGTAAGATATATTGTGAATATCTGGTGAATATTTTGTATCAATTTATTAAAGATGATAAATTCGGCACGTATACTTAAAGACAGCCGCACACCGCGTTCTTTTCACGATAAACGCGCGTGAAGGGAAATTGATTTGGTTCAGCGAATACCCGCCTCTCCTAGTCGTGGTCCTGAGAGCTTACAGCTTATAGGAATACAATAAGACAATTATGGAGAACGGATGGACGGGGAGATAGGCGACGGATTAGACGGAACGGTAAGCCGGTCCAATCAGCCGACTCGTATTTATCACGAAGAGACGAACGGGAGTCACCGGATGAACCTGCACGTTCTCCGCAGAGGCGTCGAAAAGATCGACGGCTATGGAAATGCGAATGTCGAGACGAGTATCGATTCGATTTGAGGGAGAAAAAGAAAGACGGAAAGTGAGATCGACGCCACTGAACGATGTCCCGATGTCCTATCGGGACGAACGGGAGGAACCTCAGCCTCAGCGGGGGACGTTAATACTTAAGTATAAGAGAGCTCCCCTTCGATAGAACCGTCGATCTCCATGCTAGTACTGCCAAATCCGACCGGTGCGCGCATACATCGAGATACGCATCACGATTTTAGATCTCGATATTCCGGAACAGTTCTATCATGCGAACGTCACAAATAAATTCGAGAATTCATTGATTGAAAACGTTTGAATATTGAAATGAATTGTACTATTATTTTTAAAATCTCAAACGTGAAAAGCGCAGAAAAACGAGAGTTCGTCACGTTAATGAAAATCAATTTTAGAATGGAAAAGGACCGATCTTATCGTCCAAGGGACGATAATGATGCTCGCTCAGCTCGCATTGGCGCGCACGTGAGATTACGACGCATTCAATTAACATGTCAATATGTCGCACGGCCATTATTTTAATTACACAGGCTCGGGCACATAAAAAAACTTACGCAGTAATATAAGGAAAGCAGCAGTTTGGATTCGCTACCGCTTGCGTTATGTCTTGAGTTCTTGACTGTGATTGGCTGATTTGCTTTATACTGCTTATACTGCTTAAGTCTTACTGCTTAAGTTTTTCTATGTGTCCGCGCGAACCTTTACTACTCTCGAATAGAAATTAAAATAAAGCTGCGCCATAAGAAGCATCGCGGATCTTTTAATTTCTTTGTCGTCGACATCGAGCGATAATATCTTGCATTTGGTGGTAATCTTGCATTTCTGTTCATTCTGTAATTCTGACGATGTGAAATATTTCTTATAATAAAAAGAAATGAAGAGAAGTCTGGGAATGTCGAATCTAATCGACGAGCTTAGAGATTAGAAACTTAATTTCACAGAATGAGTACTTGTCGATTCCTCTTAATTCACTCACGTCTTGTTTTTCATTGGCGCATTATAGGCGAGTAACGGGCGCGCCGTCTGCGTAGGTATACTCCGCTTTCGCTAGTATATGCGGTAGCAATCCGGGGGATTTCGAAGTACGTTGGAGTTTCGTAGAATATCAGAGTGAGATTTCCGCGAATGAGGGAACTCTTATCCTACCGTTTCCAGTCTGGCTATCTAAAAGCGGCAGTGTCATCGCTTGCGCGTTCGCTGAAGTCATGCGAATGTATGCGCAATGATGCATGCACTGTCGCTTGCTGTTACGCGAATATTAATCGCACCATTAGATTGCATCGGCAGAATTTCGCTACATACTCGCGGTGTACTTGAGATATAACGTAATGCGTGCGTGATGTATCATCGATGTTTTTATGTCATTTTATGATCATCGTCATAGGCCATTTAGAGTTAAAGATAGTATCACGAACAGACGGTGTACTATTCGCGGTGTTCTATTCTTACATATTAAATATATTATACTTTAACGGTGATTCCATCGGCACTGCCATACACTGTATCGTATCGCGTCATATCGTATCGTATATTTCTTTTTATCGTCCGATGCATTGTACCTAATTGACGTCGAAAGCGTTCGAGAAAGGTGTACCGAATCGCACGAGCTGGGCTTGTATACGTGATTGCGATTTTGCACGTGGACGGGACGACGCGTTCAAGGGATATACCTCAGACTGCGCGGTTTTTTGCGCGCGAGAGCGGCCGAGAGAGGAGAAAAGGAAAGTTATACTCGGTGGGCCTCCGGCAGAAAAAAAAGTCACACACGAGGGTATACCAAATCCAGCGAAGGCGCAGAGGAGACGGACGCGTGCACGGCCGGTCCTCTCGGTCCCGCTCTTCGTGCGGCGCGCGGTCGATTTCATCGTGGACCAGATACCAACCGCGGCGCAGAAACCGGGACCAACGCGATCAACGGTGGTCGTATTGTAGTTGATTTGTGACCACTAATTTTATGTCCCGACAGCGGGATCGCCCCATCGTCCCGCCGTTGCCGCGTCGCGGCCGCCCCGCCATTAGCCACCCATTCGAAAAACCACCGGGCCGAGCTTGTGTACGCGGGACATTCATTCATCCTCCGAAACGCGTCGTGGATCGCGGCCAAAGCCTCATAATGCCCATTGTCACCGCGCGTAACTATGCTTTCGTCTCTGCGCGATAGGAAATTTATTAGCCCTTAACTGGCCCGATGAAATAATGCCCGCGAGTCCGATGGGGTTTAACGCCTGAACCCCGAACCCCCTCCGGCATTGTGGGATCATTATATAACCGCTACACAGGCTAATGTTGTTCCTGAAGCCGGCCACAAATATACGTTGATATATGTATAACAGTAAAATAGAAAACTGAAATATAGAATAGGGAGAATCCAATGCAAATTGAAGAGTGATCGCAAACACGAGATAATTGTTGGAGGAAATTATTCGCGTGAGCAGCTATTTGCGAGTTCGATTTTTTTTCGATATTTACGCGGTTCTTAGATTTCTCTATATTATAATGAAATAATGAAAAAAAATGCAATCGATATACAAGACGCGTTCAGATTTTCGTATCGTATCTGCCCACTAGATCGATGATTTATGTGAGGGTGACGCGTCCATCGAGTTCGCATTATAGGTACTTAACTTCTCTGAATGGACCTTTTTTTGTAGCGCGACGGAGGGTTAAAGGAGAGAACCGCATCCCCCGTGGAGCAAAATCACGCCTCAACGTTACCCCACGGCACGCTGACTAATCACGTTACACTCGATATATCGAAGATCGTACCGCCTCTCGTGCTTCTTTACTCTGCTGGAATCCTATAAACGCGTATGGACCACCTGTTGATGCGTTTTCCCGCGAGATACGACCGAGGGATAGCCCAAAGAATCACCCTCGCTTCCAAGAATTGATGAATTCGAGGATCCGCCAAATCCTCCTCTCGCGAAGGGGAGACTCGACGGTCGGAATAACAAATAACAACCTTAAAAATGAGCTAATCACTCCGAAGTACATGTTGCTAATTCTAGAAATAATAATCGCGTTGCCAAAGCGGCAATCGCGTAATATACCTTTACGAGGTTGGCCAGAGAGCCACGCGAGAGCACACGTACGCTAGCGACCGACAGACAGATAAACAGAGAGAGGAAAATGCGCGACGGGGCCAGGGGAGCGAGAGAGACAACGCTCGCATCTCACATTCTAGGCTATTCCGCATTCTGTTCCCCCACTTGGCGATCCTCGTCCACGAGCCACTGGCTCACCTCTACGCCTCCGTCGTCGTGCCTGGAGAAAAGTTGTATAACGAAACACGTACGCGCGTGTACCTGACACGTATGCGGCCCGGACGCAACGCGTACCATCTCTCTGTCGATTAAGGTCCGGTGTACATGATCGCGGCAAAAAAGCGCGAGGATATGCCGCGCGCGATCCGCCGCGCGTCCAAACGGATGGTAATGAACGCGGTGCACGCGTATACGTATTGCGTCAAATCATGGATATGTATATCGAGCCTTAATCGGTATAGGAATAGCACGCGTAACGAGCATACGCGAGAGATTCGCAAGAAATCGGGTCTACCGCGCGAATACGCGCAAACCTCGAAATAGCGTGGGAACAGGGGAAACGAGCGTATACGCTCGCTCGTCGTCGAGCATAGCGATGACAAAACCGACGACCCGTGAGAGTAGCAGCAGTTTTGCGAGGATAAAGACGGTCAAAAATGCATTTCGTCGTTTAATTTGACGAAATCGACCTCGCGCTCATAATTATCTGCAATTATTATAATTTTTCGCTTGATTTTCGATCGAAAGATCCCTCGTTGAGAAGAAGAGCTATACTAATAGACTCCAGAAGACTAGCTATACTAATTTAGTAAACTAATAAATTCTCCAAAGTACCTAACTTATCAAATTTTGCCGAATAATTTTTTCCAGTGTGTGTTTTTCCTTAATCTAGTATAAATTATTATATTTTATTAGTTCAGTGTGTGCACACAAAGTACAATGTAACATCTTGCATAAAATATTCAAATAAAAAAAAATAGAAATATGCAACTCTTTTCTGTTACCATTCAATATCTCGTGTACTATCTTCTCGCCTGCCTCTCTCTGTCTCTTGATTACGATCTCATTGTTGATCGCGCGCGTGTATTTACCGAGATTTCCATTTTATTGTGCACGGAAAAAAAGGATTAGCAACTGGAGCTAAAACTTAGCTGTGACAGCTAAGATGTGTCGCTATTCTAGGGACAGCTAATGTTGTTGCTGTCCCAGCTAAATTTATTCGCTATTTAAACTTAGCTACTATAGCAACAAATTTTTGCTACAACAGATCAAATGTCGCTTAGCTGAATTATCTACTTTAGCTACTTAGCTTATTAGCTACTTTTTAGCCGCTTGTGCTAAATTACGTTTTCTATTTCAGCTAATAAATTTTTACGTGACAGCTAATTACTTTTTCCTATAATAGCCAAAGTTTAGCTACGATACTAAGGTGTTAGCTCTTACAGCTAAGCTTGATTCAGCTACTGGAATTTAGCTACTATTGCAAACTCATTTTTTTCCGTGTGCGCTCTTGCATGCACGCACGCACGCATGCTTCGAGATAATGCTGCGTTTCCGCTGCAGTATCTCCTCTCGATGAAAAATAAAAGAAAACAAGGTGATCTCGCGGATACGTGCGATATGCTAACGCGAGGAAAGATCGATTCCAGCGCGTGGGAATGCTTAGGCTTGTAACGGCGACGCGACGTTCTTTTTAGTAGCCTTTCGTCGATTACCCGTCAACGAGAGACGATGGCAACACCGGGCGATTATCGTCACGCGGAGACACGTGGATGGCAATGAAAGTGACAGCGCGTGGACGACGCATGCCGGCATAGCGCGGCGCCGCTCGGACTGCCAGCCCGGGCTGACTGACTAAGGTATCGATCGGTAGCAAAGAGTTTAACGCGTGTAAAATTATCCCTCTCGCGAAAAAAACTGACTCGTGGGCGTGAAGTCTGTCGTACCTTCCTGTCTTTCCATACTTTTGCTATCGAAGACCGATAGAAACGTCGCGATTTAAGATCTGATTTTACGTCAGAAGATTTTATCGATTTAACTACTGCTTGGATCTTTTTAAAAAAGAGAGCCAACCCAACTACGAATATATGTTGTACATAAAGTATACGGTATGTGTACAATTATTATTGCAATTTGGATCGTAGGTAGATGTGCGGGATAAGAAAGGCAATAGCTATCAGGCAGCGTGCCAAAAAGAAAGAAATAAGATTAATCGAAAACATCGCGTGGTAGTTGCAGGCGACGCAACGCAAGCGTCGACCCTGACACGACTCAAGTCAGTCAAGTCCGCGGTCTCTAAAGACACGATACCTGGCGAACTCTTTATTAATAGATCACACGTGGTGTGTTTCTGAAGTACGCCTTCTACCAATAATAACAGAATATAGCGAAAAGTAAACGTGATAATTATTGATACGTTAATAAAATTAGTAATCGATGAGAGACGATGGCTCAAGACAAATATTCGTCGTGTATCTAACGCTGAATTTATCCAGCCGATTCTCGTATCGGCTTAATGTGAAGATGACGTTCAATGTCAATAAGAGACGAGAATCAAACTGCTGCGTTTAATGCTGAAGGAAGATACGAACTCGGCTACTCAAAGTAGTGGTAAATCCTACGCGGAAAGATGAAAGATTATGCGGTTAAGATTATCTCATTACGCGGCTTATGCTTATGACTAAGTTAGTGGCGGCGACATAAATCAAAGCACTTGACAGATATTACAAGCATTTCGGTATATAACGTGATATATCAACTACAAAAATTCGCCATAATTTACGATTAATGTCGAGTGTCGAGATTCTTTCATGCGTTGAATCTGCGCGTATCGTTCTCTTCCTCTTTCTCGACAAATTTCACGCGTCCGTCTGAAACGTTATCCGTGGCGTTACGTAACGGGAAACGCGCAACGCGATCGAACGATTTGCGAAGAAGAACGTCTCGTGATTACTTTCGATATCGGCCGGGCGCGGGATAATCCGTGCAAATACACAAAACCGAGTAATTGCAAACAGTCTAATCTCAATGTGACATTGGCCGCCGCGGACGTGTATATCTCTCACGCCGTGTCAGTACGGTATTACGTGTTTGTGCGACAGATAAGGGAGATGGGGTTTCGCCTGAGAACGAGTTTCATAACTCTACGCGCGCGCTCGAGACGCTTCGACTCGTATAACTCTTATTACGCCGCGTAATTGATTTTAAAGAAGAAAATGCGAATTTACCCAAATAATTTTTAATCGCGCGAATCACGTAAGGAGAAACGACAAATCGCGAATGCCTAAAATAGATGTTGAAATATTAATATTTCAAATAGGACCGCGATTCGGGGAAGAAGATAAAATTTCTTCCTCGATACTGATGAATTTTGGCGGCGCGGGTCAACTCGGCGAGCTTCTTTGTTCCACGAGCTTCGTTCCGTAAGCCACGAAGGCGCTCAGTCACGTTAGAAAGTCAGCGGGGGCACTTCTCTCCGTTCAGACTCAGCTGCAACGACCAGCGGCTGGGCCCTCTCTTACACGACCGCTCTCTTGGCGAAGAGAGACCCCGCGCTCTATGCTTAGCACCGGGCGGCTCTCCTCGCGGGTTACGGTTACGCTCAGGCTCAGCGCGGCTCGGCTCGGCTTGGCTCGGCTCGGCGCGCCAACTCGCAAGATACCAATCTTGCTTCTTGACCTATATCCGCGTTTGAATCCTTTGCGCAATCGACTCTGAAAGGCGTCTTCGAAAATCAGCGCGAGAATACGCTGATGCCGAACGGTCGGGAGATTCGTTCGCAGAGTTCCCAGGCGCGGATCGGATTGCGAAATGCGTAAGGTACGCGACCCTCTGTGTACGCGTCAGTAACTCGCGGCGTGCGTGGCGAAGTAGCTTCACATACATGTCAAGTTGTAAGCTTTCATGTTACAAGCCGAAGCGCTCGAGAGTTTTTGAAACTTGCAGTGCAGTCAAATAATAAATTTTCAATCTCAAATCACTGCTAAGGTATTTAACGTTCTGTCTGACAGTTAATTGTTAATTAAATATATAAAGATCAAAAGATGCTTGAATTCTATAAGCTAGAAAAATCGACTTTATTTCTTTTTCGAGGAACGTTATCAAAATTAAGTACGGGTCTTAAGGTTCCACTGCGTATCTTTATGTGTAATATTGCAATATTGATAATTCTCTCTCTCTCTCTCTTGATGGCATCACGAATGAAGCCGAAGAGTTTTCGCGTAGCAGCGAGCGCGGCATACAATCGCGGCCACTTAAGTCTCTTCTCCAGCGCTTTGGCACTCCGAGGGAAAGATTTACATGCGTTTCACGGTGTCCGGCGTCGCTGACACGATTGCTACGCAGCCGAGGGACACGTAGAATGCGCGTCGCGTCGGTACGCATCTTAAAGTCGCTACGCACCGGTCTTCCTGCGGTCTCCCGCTACCAACGATCGCTACGGCGAGTATGCTGTGGCGAGGCTAAGAACCTTGATACTCCTCTCGCGGTATAAAGGCAAAAATTTCGACCGAATGAAAAGTTTCGGCCAAAATTTTTAACGGAACATTTAATTGTAATAAAATTTCTCAACACAATCGACCTCCGATACAAAAATTAAAAGGGTAAAAAAAAATTGTTGCACGTACAGTCCACACACAATCTAGAATCATTAAATTAATTAATCTAATTGTTCACACAGTTGACGCAACCCTCTATAAATGAACTAAATTGACAAAAAGAAAAAAAAATAGAAAATAATTCGGTCAGATGCGCAGATGTTAATATCGAGAACTTGACTTTGAGAAAAGTTATCTAAATTTCCTTGATCCTGCGGCAATTTTCCTTACACTGAGAAAAAAAAATTGTTAATCCCAAGAAACATTTTGTCCGATACGTTCAACTAAACATTTTAGTTAGTTAACGTTTAGTTACTAATGTTTATTAGTTGAATTAATTAATTCTTGATTAAAGAAACTAAATAAATTGTTGAAACAACTAATGTTTAGTTAACTATAGTAACAATTTATTTAGTTTCTTTAATCAAGAATTAATTAATTCAACTAATGTTATTTAATTAACTAAATAAAATGTTTAGTTGAACGTATCGGACTAAATATTTCTTGGGATTAACAAATTTTTGTTCTCAGTGTACAATTAGTCATATGATAGTATAGTGGTCTGACATATGTATATTCGCGAGCGAATCACTGAGAAATTCTCGATTTTCCGCGTAAACCAGGTACTTGGAACTGAGACATATATTTCGCGTACGCCAGTTATATTGCGTCACCTTACACATGTTTACATCCACGTTGATGCATCTTATTGTTGCGTTATTGTATCGATCATAAAAATAATTAATGTTCTCAATGTTCTCGCGCGCGGGATATTTCCAAACGTGAAGTGGTGCAAAACTTTCGCAAGGTCACTATCCTTTACGGGTTTACGTAACCGGTCGCTTGAGAAAGTAGCCCAAAGCCTGCGTCGTCGGTTATAAATCCACAGGAACGCCCAAATATCTTACGATTATCCCGACCCTGCATAGTGCTTTCCAAGAATACGCGCGAGGAAAGAGCGGCGAGGCACGAAAACATATAAATCAATAGCGGTTTGCCACGTAATATCATTTTAGGCCCATTAGCCACACGAACGATTATGTTCGAGAAAGGAGTATAGATAATGATTACGAACGGCTGACAAAGAAAATTATCTAAAATTAAATAAAACTCACTTTACCGTGTAATATCACAGGATATGACTCTACGAGGATTAAAATATCTCTGTAATATCGCATCTAATTGTTGAAATAATTCATTTCGAGAACATGAAAACAAACATTCTATTCATATTTTACTCATGATCCGCTAATGCGTGTACATGCGCGACAAACTGCTATTCCGCCGTGCGTAATACCGAGCGTCCGCCGCGCGATCGACGTGTTTCTCTCCCGCGCGGCTGCACCGTTGGAGATAATTAGAACGAAAGCCAAAGCGATATACGAGACGCTCGCGCGCCGAGGTCGCGAGCACGCGAGACGAAGCGAGGCGAGACGAGGCGAGGTGTAGCGAGAGGAAGGCGAGGCGAGGCTCGCTGAGACTCGCGGCGCACGCGGCACCGAGCACCAAGGTTCGCCCGCTGGGCAGCCGAGGCCTCCGGAGCCCGTTTCCGTGTTCCGCGGCAAGGCAGCAGGGTAGGGCAGGGTACGAGAGAGAGACGTGGGGCACTACACCCAACAAGGGAGGAGAAGGAGGCGAGAGAGACCAGCAGAAGGGACCTCGAAGGCCCGGGGCGCCGCGAGCGTAACGGTACATCGCGGAAGAGCGGCGACGACGATAGCGCGCGGATTGCCAGCCAGCCAGCCGGCAGGCAGCCTCCACCCGAGCCGAAAACCGACGCGCGACTCGCAAACTGTTACTCCCGATCCCGCGTCTTCGCGGGACGTCGCGGAACCTCCCGCGGAACCTCCGCTGGGCTCTCTCTTCTTTCAATTCGCGGATTCTCCGGTTCGTTTAGAACTTTTCTTACGCGGCGTTAAGCCGCGGCGGCGGGCACGCGACGCGGCGAGGCGATCGAGCTATTAAATTCCGCCTCATTGGTATGAAAAGCATGGCGTCGTTTCACAGTTATTACAGCGGATAGCACGACGCTTTACAATCCGTCCTCGACGTTAGCTCGCGCAATGCTAATGCGTATACCATGCGGCTGAAACTTCCGTGGTGGCTACAAAGCGCCTCTTTACGCTTTACATTAAGTATGCAATGACACGATGAGGTACGGAGTGTCTACTCCGCGCGGTACAACACGCTTATTGTACCTGCACGCACGCCCGATTTCAAAAGAGAAACTCTTTCTCTCCCCTTCTTTCTACCTTACCTCGCGCGAAAACCGCGGACAAATGGCGATAAATAGTGCTAAATAACGATAATTTTCCGGCGATCGATGCGCCCAGGCGCCAGTACTTAAAGATACGCGATATTGCAAAACATACCTTTTATGAATCGAATATGCGAATCAATGTGAGAATCAAATAGTTTCACGTAGTTTCGGAATAAGAAATAAAAAACGTTACCTATTTATGTATTCATAAAAATATAAAAAAATGTTGCGATTTTTATTCTTCTTATTTCTATTATTATTGTTTAAGTTTAATTATATCATCACCTTGTTTCGATTTGCTTTTCCACCAAAAGCGCAAATATGATCGATTTTATCAATAAAGAAATTATTTGCCTTTCATATCGGAGTGTTTGATATTGCCCTATTGCAAGCGCAAATACTTTTATCGCTGTAAAATATTATGCCATATTGGTTCTATATCGGGTTATACATTACGCGCAACAACGAGGAAAGAAAAACGATCCTGGGGTTCCCGTCTTCGATATATCGACATGAAAATTTTCCTTCCTGACCTGAACTCACGTACGGTTCAAGTTAACCATGCGTACGAGGTGCACGTTGCCGGTAAATCATACAGGTAAAAGCGTAGAACACGCAGAAGAGGAAGAGCCTGAATTTACATAGTCGAATGCAGCAGCCCTGCTAGATTTATTATGCGAAGTAGGCGAAATACGTGATTAGCTTAGATATATTTCGCAAGCCTTTACCGTTTGCCGCAAAACATTTTTTTTTATCGTAAGTTTTATTAAACCGAATAATCTGCAGTTCAGTTATTGTACGACAAACTTTCCGAGACGACGATTTTCACATTAAATGTACGACGATAAATTTGAGTCATCAAACATGTCTTTCGTGACGAGAATAAACCAATCATATTACTAAATAATCAAACACATTCGGTGTCACATTAATAACGGAACAGAGATCATCCCTCTTTTTTTGAACTGCGTAAGTTCGCGACTTACAAAATTGCTGCGGCAAAGTATAACTGACGTTTCATTTGCTTATCTAAATTGAAACCCCTGGTAACGAGGGAAGGTAGCGTGATGTTTTCACAGTGGTGGCACTCACGAATTACACGCAGAGACGCACACAGACGTACCCGGGTAAATGGAGATATCGGTACACAATAATGTTGCCGGAGTAATTTCCTGTCCGAACTAAAGGCAGAGCTTCATTAGTCGGAAAGCATCGCCGCAGTTCTTCTCTGTATTATAAAAGTCTTCGCGGCTTAGCCGTACTGTCAGTTTTCTGTACGTGTTTTCGTCGTCGAAATAAAGATAAAATAATCGAGAGATATACATACGAAGTGAAGTTCCATTCAACTAAGGGATTATTAGAATGACGATGAATCGTTAAGCGCAAAGGTTCTCTTAAAGAGCGAAAGACTGAATGACCGGCGTATGTCGAACGAGTAACGGTCTCTCTGCGGTTTATATTCCTTTTCCATATGCCCCATAGTAGCCGAAGACGCCCGCGTTGTGGCGCATCCGCGACGTTTTAATACCATGCTCGCACTCGTTGCCTCGATATCTCCTTCGAAGGCAAATCGAAACTTTTCAGATTGAGATGTCGAGGTGTCATTTTTCATTTTTCAATCGCGAGCAGTTAAATATTGAGCCAAAATCATAAAAAGTTATGTCTCACAAACTAAACGACGAAGTGTCTATTCATTTAATTTCCAGTGGATCTTATCATTCTGCAACTTATTGTTAGTTTGATATTTAATTATATTACACGAAAAACTGAAACCGTGTAAACTTTTCTTTCCTCAAAGTTGACTCCGCGACAAAATCTTATTAAAATTAAGGTTGGGCTATCCGGACTACCCCCGGGTACACGGTAATCGTTGGGCGCGCTCGTACTTTTCACGCTTCGCGACGCGCGTCATATCTGTTTCCTGGCGATCGTAAGCGAGCAGTGTACACGACTGTTAACTACCGAAACGCTTTAATAATACAAAAGCTTGACGGAGAATCGGTGGCGATTTCGCATAACGAAGCGCGACCATTATCATATGACGTGATTCGGATCTTCGATAAACTCCACGCACGCGGCATAATAATCGATAGCGGATAAACGTGTAAAGATCGCGATTTGATATAGCAGAATGCTGAGGAAAAAAAAAAAAAAAAATAGTAATGAAACACACGCTATTTATAATCACAATATTGTTCCATTTTATCCACCGACAAGTGACAAAGTCGCGTATCAACTAACAATAAGTCGATCTCTTTTGGTTAATATCATGTATTTTTGTTATTAATTGTATTAAAGCTAAAAAAGGCTAAGGGAACGCTAAGGAAAGATAATATAATCGTCACGTTATAAATACAGAAAATAATCTTGTAACGATTTTTAATAACGAAAAACATTTCTGTGGCTGTAATATATCGAAAATAGAGCACAACGAGATTATTGCGTTTTCTCGCATTCGCGACGCGAAATTAATTTTAACGAAGATGCGTATACACGATATTTCGTATATACGCATGGAATTTACCTCGGAATTTGTCGACAATGCACGATGTGATAGGGCGTGCACCTTTACGCGCATTTTCTGTTTACGAACGTACAAATCCACTATGGCGATTCGTGAACAATAACTCTTCTTCCACTCTCGGCATTTAATGGCCGGCCATCTATTTATCGTGGAGGAAGAGGAAGCGGCTGATGGGTAGATAGGTCGAGCGTTTTGTAACTAATTTCGCGAGTAAATTGTCCGTAACATTGGTTTGGTGCACTCGGACTAAACTAACGATAGCTAACCGGGGGCTGGAACTGTGTCGGCGTGCCAACGCGTGAATCCTGTATTGTATCCTCCGATCAGGATTTCGAACTGAATGTAATTATAATTTCAGTGCGCATAGATTTCGACGTCGTAGATACGTGGAAGGATGATCTCTGTAGCATGATCGGAAATTAAAGTCAAAATTAACTATATTTTGTATATTATATCAAAATAATTTTACACCTCTGATGAGGCTCGTTATTTGACGCAAATTAATGAAATATTTGATTTTATTCAACCTCTCCAATGGACGCAAATATAACGTTTATGTTATACGATTAATCACTATTTATTACGAATAAATTAAATATTTTGAAAATTGACGATGTCTTGTTACCGATAACAGTATGATCTATTATTTCTGCGCTTCAGATCTTTGCAAAACGGCGATAATGAGGAAGGAATGGCAATTTGTACAAAACTATGATTACTGTTACCATTACGCAGGCGCTGTAAGCTACTTGATGATTATCGGAGAAAACGAAGTAACGTAAAAAGGAAAATTGCAACTGCTGCATACTTATGGAAATGTACAATGTGCTCGAGCGTAAATAATAGAGATACGGTAGCAAGTAACGATATTTGCACGACGTTTTGCGCACGTTCCGCATATTTCTACATTCGTTTAAAATTTAGGATAATCGGCATAAACGTACATACAGAAAATTTGTTCAAGCTAGCTCCGATAATACCTAGTATTGCGAGAAAGAGGGAAGAAAGAGAGAGAGATGCGCGAAAAGAGCGAAAAATTTCCATTCCACAGATTCTTCATCTAGCCACGGTCCACGATAATATTGATGTTTTACTTTTATCAGTTGAATAATTTCTGGACACAATAATTCTCGTAGTATATTCAAAGAAATTATATAAAACGCTCTTCGAATATTATTTTTATTTTCTACAATATTAATTAATACTTTTTAGATTATATAAAAATTATAACCTAATTAATATTCACATGTCTCATCATCTTTTAAAGAGTTCACCGTTATATATTTTTAAAGATATAATTAAAAAAAGAATGGAAAGAAGTTTGCTCTTTTTACGTAAATCCCATAGTTGAAGCATGATCCGACCGCAATCGACCCCAAGTGAGTGCAAGTATAGAACCTAAGTAACTGCACGCCCACAACGTTCGCGATTCGACGTGAGTCACTGGCTAGAGGCTGGATAATATGACGACGAGTCGAAGAGTTTCTTCGGAATCATAGCAAACGTCGGGAAAGGGCCAATTACATCGATTCGGTCTAATTTGTATTCGCGTCGATCTGAATGTTCTATTCTACGTCTCTACTACACGTAAGTGTTTTTTTGTCGATATAAAAAAACAGTTTAAAAAAAAAAATTGGCAACGTAGTAACGCACACAGAGGGGCGGGAATAATACGAGACGAGCAGTCGTGCGAGTGATAATTATTATAAAGAAATGTATTTGGAGATGTATAATATTTGTGATGCGAGAAGACTGCAATATAAAGCTATCTTTATGAGTCACAACGTCTCGTTACAAGATAAAGAATTTGTTGTCAGTCGGCAGAAATAAGCGAAGCGACACGAACGATATTATCGTCGTATTTTCGGTTAGGTCATCATCTCCGCTCAATGTTAATCGCGTTTCTGCCTTTCCTCCCCGCCTCCCCCCTCCGTTTGTATTTGTACAGCGACTGAAATAATCGGCGGCGGAACGGTAATCGTACGCAGTTTTGAAACGAAGGGCGGTGAACCGTGGAAATGGTTCGTCCGGTGGTGGTTGGGATGTCCTTTCTGGCTCGAGCAGCACAATAATCGTGGATTTCCGTCCGCTTATTATCTTACACGCGTCACAATGCGTTTAGATTGCGTCGGGGGTATCGGCTAATTACCGGTCGCGATTTAGTCGAGCGTCCCCGCCTGCCGACGATGGCGTGAGACCGAGATGCGTATATTAAACTGATATTCTATCGAAGAAAATTTTAATTTAAAAAATTTAACAAAAATCCAATGTAAGCGAGAATATGCTAACGAATTGGTAAATAAAGATGTCTGTGCGATATTATATTCTAAATATAATATTCATAATATTCGCAGTAAACAATGTCAATCCTGATCTGTAATCAGGTTCTTTAAATTCGACTTGATTAATTATATTAATTATTTAATAGCTATTTAATATTAATAGATGGTTTAAATCGAGTTTTAAATAATGTAGCTATTTAAATCATCATTGTATAATTTTAGATTTTTCGAAAAGATTAACCAACTTTTATTTTAATATATGAAAATATTTATAATTATGTATGTTACATGACCATATATCAAAAGATTATAATTATATATGCGATAAAAAAGTACATGATATAGGAGTAAATTTCCGGAGATGAAGTTTTAAAACCTCCATCCATCATCGGACAGAATTGGTCTCTTATAGAATCAAACTCACGATTTCGGCAGGTCCTTCGCATAATTTTACGACGTTCAATGTTGATGTCTTCCATAAATAAAAAAATTTTATTGCATATCTACTCCTTATTCGCAATTGTCTCAACGTTTGGTCCGTTCCTCCCTATTCGCTCTTTAAGATTCAAATATTATATCGATATTTGATGGTGAATCGCGATTTTGCACGTCAAAACGCGATATCCAGGAGTCGATAACGGTATGAAAAAACCGGTTTCCGTTTGAAGACAGTAATAGGTGCTCGTTGTGCAAAATTCGTAGACCGGCTTTTCGGCCGAGATATACCGAACCGTCGCGCGTGCCTTTTCTCTTTTGATAACATCGCGAGGAGAAAACTTTCCATTGATCGAAACTTTCAATTGATCGGTTTCGATCTCAATAATTAATCTGTCACAATCGTATAATAAAATTGTATCGTAAAATTATTTATGTATGAGAAAAATATGAGAAGACACATAGGAGAGAGGCAGCGTATATCTCGGTTTCTATCGAGATATATTTTATGAGAACTAGTATCGCGGGAACAAATTCAATTATATAGCAACACGCTTTCGCAAATTGCTTTAAGATAACAAGAAGAAAAACATATACAGCGTCTTTCAAAACTATTAGGTGTCTTTTTCATTAATATTCACTACAGATTATTAAGAAGTGGAGAGATGCAATACGACGTTCCTCGACATTTTCGTCGAGGAAGAGTCGCCTTTAAATTGGCCAAAAACGCTGCGATAAGAAGACGACTTACCGGTAGTTCTGGAACACCCCGTGTATAAGGCCAACAGATTCATTAACGAAATAGCGGCCTTTACGAAAATCCTGAAACCTTAACGACAAGCGAAACGGCCTTCATAATGTGAAAAGTACACGCTCTCGTTCGTGGCATGAGAGATCGGCACGCACGCACGCACTCGCTCATACATGTGCCACATAGATAACTTCCTTCGTAAGGTATAGAAGAGAGAGACGTAGGACGCGTGTGCCAGACGGACGGCGCGGTATCAAAGGATATTTACCCTGTCAACAGCGTGGCTTTACGTGGCGGAGACGCCGCTACGTCTATAAGGGGAGAACATATAGTACTCACTCGTACCGAGATAATAGTAATGGGTATATTATTACTCCGCTCTATTATTTTACGATCTAGCGCTTCCCGGGAATTGATACATTATCGTAGAGTCGTGGAGTTGCGCCGAGCCGAGCCGAGCCGAGCCGAGACGAGACGAAAGTCGAGCCGGCCGATTGACGAATGATTAAGAACGTAAATAACCATCATTTTTCCGAGATCCACTATCTACCGCTCGATATATCGCCGATGTAAATCACACTGACGCGCTAATGGGAAGTCGATATCGACTAGGAATAAAGCAAATCTCATTAATCATGGTACTTGAGTCAATTTCCAAATGTAATGAGCAGAGTTAAGTACCGATCCCGAACGAATCAATCCAAGCGGTTTTTTTTCTTTCAAAACGTAGCCGATAATCAATATATCCGGCGAAAAAATTAACGGCTATAGCATTACGTCTGGTTGAAAACCTATAATCTTACGCGCCACTTATGACAAATCCTAAAAACTAGCGTAGCCAACCGAGTGACACGTGCGCGATCACATAGATATTTAGATCTATGCTAAACAGGAAGAAAATTGAACGGCTCATCTCAGGTCGATACAATAGCTTACTAAGCAAGGTTCGATAGGTATTACTGCTTAATTAAAGTCATGGCTGTCGCATACTGAATTAAGTTACACTTAATCGATGAGATTTGTCTTCTGCCAGGAATACGAAAGTATCATAAATAGATTCTATTGTAATTTTCTCGATTAACCTATCAGCGAGGATTAAATTCACTCGATTTCTTTTGGCCGAAACTCAGAGAGGACCGATTCTTAAATTCATTCACAAGATAAATGTGTACGCAAATTCCGTTCGTACAAAAAATCGACAAGTTGATTGGTTAAAAGCCATAGCTAATCAATTTGCAACTTTTTTATAAGAGCAGAATTTGCGCATACGTTTCTCTTGCGAATGAACTCAAGAATCAAGCCCCAAATCTTTCTTCCTATGTATTATCTGACACTAAAATCGACGAAAGAAAATTCACTCTCATTTATTTACTCATGTATAACAGCTTCGTCGTTTCATTTTCTAATCGACTGCGCATGCCAACTTTGAAATTTATTCCATATATGTATACGTATGTACATGAATTGTTGAATCAAAATTTAAATATTAACATATATATTTTCGTTTACGCAAAAATATCTTTCTCTCTCTCTCTCTCTCTCTTTCTTTCTCGCATGTAATTAGCGATTCAATAAGCATCTGTCAGATAAATATATTTTTCAGAAGCTGTGGAAATACTTTGCAATAAATTTTTACAGCGGTTTAATAAGAACGCTTATTAGTATCAAAAATTTAAATCAATTATCAATTTAAGTATGTGGATTTACTGTTCTGACTAGGAACTGTGTTTTAAAACCGACAAAAAATCGGCGCGCAGTTCATTGAGTTCGGAAAACGGTGTCCCAGACGTGCCGTGCCACATTAAATCTATAGAGAAAAAAATGAATTAATGAGCTTAAAAATATCTTCACTACAGTGCAATGCGACATGACAGTGCGCGAATTTCGGACACTTTATTTATTTTTAGTAAACTTTGAACACTTCTCATTTAAAAACTATTACAACCTCGGCATTTTGGTATTTGGATTTTCGTCTCAAAATGATCTCAGGTATCTGCCATTTACGGATGGCACGGCAGGTCTGTGTGGAACACTCTGTGTAAAATTCATACAATATTATTAGACTACCAAGTCCGGACCGGTATTTTTCTTTCTAAATTATATTTTTTAGAGTTTTATTCGCAAAATACACGATTCAGCGTACAGGGGACGAGTAAATAGTAAATGGTTTCGACTCCACAATCCCGAGATTGCTTACCTGCATCTGCAGCCACGAGTAGTCGATGTACGCGGTGGTGGTGGCGGTGACGGCTCCGGTGATCCCGGTGGACGCCGTCGACGAGATCTGCTGCCAGCCGTCCTGCGTGTTGCATCCGAGCACGGTCGCGAGGGGTCCGTCGGGTTGGGCCCGATCGGGCACTATCTGATCGGCGGCGTATTGGGCGGCGTAGGACGGCTGGATCGTCGGCGGCTGGACGCCGACGGCGGACGGTAAACCGGGCAGAGACGCCGGATGAGGGTGCTGCGTAACCCCCGTGGTGGCCGCGGCACCGGCGGGCAAACAGCACACGCTCGCGTCCATCCGTGGCGGCGGAGAATCGTAGAAGCGTAGCTGCTCCGGCTCCGACTCCCGTGTCGTCGTCCTGCCGAGGGTTAATCCTCGCGGCACCATCCAATCCACGACCGTCGCCGCTCGCGCCGTGATATCCACCGGCCGACGGCTGAGAGGATCGATTCGCGGATCCTCGGATCCCTTACCTCTCCGAAAATTTAGATCTCTCTCGTCTCTCTTCAGGTGGGTCGAGGTACTACCATTTTCCGCGGAGACGCAGCGAAGAATCGATCCGGCCGTGGATCGTTCCCGAGTCGTCCAAGGGTTGATTTTCGCGGCGCTATCCGATCTGCGGCCACCGCTCGTCCGTCCCTTATCCGCCAACAATCGTCACCGACTCTCTCGGAGCAACGGAGTCGACGGATCGATTCTCTCGATCGCAGATTCTTCCTTTCAAATTAGCTGGATTCGCCCTCTCTTCGGATAGACCGTAGCAAAAGACGGGGCATCACTATCTCGCGCGCGGCTTGGATTTCACGCAATGTCACTTGAATTCGCGATATCGATCGCGATAGTTGGCGACAGCGATCACGACAGTCACGTACATCGGAACCGCGTTGACGTCCCGCGGGTCGAGTCCAACGAATTCCAGGCGCGGAACACTATCCCGCACCAGGCTGCCGAGCGCTCGTCGAGGGTCATTGCGAGCATCGCGTCCTGCGGGAAATTCGCTATACTATTCCGAGTTACTTTTCGTCGATGGAGAGAGCAGTCCGATCGGCGACGTCGTCGTTGCCGTCGTCGCCGACGCCGCCAACGCGCTGCTGTCGGAGGGCACTAATGCGAGCAGGAAGAAGCATTCGACTCCGATTTTTAAATTAAAATACGAATCACTGACGATACTTTTCGAGTTCTCGCGGTAACGCGTTTCCCAAACGGAGACATCGGGCAAGTTCGAAACTAGTTTGATCCCGTTCTCGATCACTCGCGCGACGCTTAACAACAATAATTAAATTCCTCCATTAGGAAAACGTTCCTCCAAGAGATCGACATCGTCGATCGCTCGCCCAGAATGCTCCTTCGCTCAATGATTTTCTTTTTCTTCCTATGAACGGCCACTTGTCGACAAAACACTTTCGTCAGCTTTGCCGGCACTCGCGACAAAACGCGAACGTACGATCGTTTCCAGCGTGATTTTCGCGCGACGCGCGATACGAGAAGCGAGATACGAAAGGGAGTGCTCCAGCAGGATTCGAGGAGGATAAAGCGCGCGCGCGCGCGCACGCTCGCGAACGATCGAGTACGCCGATCGTGGTCGACCGCCGCAAGATCCGCGAAATGACGTTTCTCGACGGTGACAGCGCGGACTCCCGTTAACGCGTTGACGCGCGCGCGTGCTCGCCACGGAGGACCACGAGGACGAGGGCGGAGAGAGAGAGAGAGAGAAAGGGTGGGAGCGAGAGAGAGAGATAGAAAGACGGAGAGAAAGAGAGCGGAGGACTTACGAGAAGGCGAGGGTGACGGGCACCGTTGATGATGGTGGTGGTGATGGTGGTGGTGGTGGTGGTGGTGGTACCGGTGGTGGTGGCGACGGTAGTGGTGGAAACGATGATGATACGGAGGCGAGGGTGACGGATGAAACTGGCGCGCACAACTCTTTAGCTGCGCTCGCGTACCGTCCGCGTTGCGCACGCGCATGCGTGGATGCGTGTCGTCAAGGCAACGGTTCCAGAGTAACTGCTTGGCGAACGCAGCCCTCCGCGGCGAGCGTGTCGCTTCTCTCTTTCGCGCGCTCGCGCTCTTTTCTTCCTCTCTCTCTCTCTTTCTCTTTCCCTCTCTCTTCCACTTTCTCTCTCTCTCATTCCCGATCTCGCGCGCCTGGCTCACGCCCCGGGCGCGACCGATTCGAGCGGTCTAGGCGGCCATCGAGCGCACGCCCCCGTCCTGACACCGCGAGCGCCTCTCACTCCCTCTCTCTCTCGATCTCTCTTCTTTAAGCGCGCCCGGTCGCTCGTCTTACCTCCTCTCTCTCTCTCTCTTTCGCTCTCTCGCTCGCTCTCTCCGTTCGCGTCGAGTATTCATCCCCACATATACACACACTTTCCCCCTCCCGCATAATGTCCTACCCCTACTCATTCACCTTCGGTCTCCTACGATTCCGCTGTCTCGATCGAGCGCGCGTTCCACGAATCGTCGCGTCCTTCTCCCGCAGCACAAACACAGCGCAAGCAAGACGAACCACCGCACCGCCCGCGCGTCTCGACAGCGCGATTATCGACGTGAGCTATCGAGGGGACTCCTACCTCCTTCGCCGACTTTGGCACACTTCTCTCGACGTTCCCCTGCCCTCCTGTTTCGCCCTTCCATTCCCCCCCTCCTCTTCCCTCCGTCCAGCCGCTTTCGCGGCTCCGCCGTCTCGCGCGTCTGCGGTTACTTTCTTCTGATGTGAGCGAATCATCCCTCAAACATTATCTCACCGCCTTTCGCTCACCCTCTCGTAGCGTTGACGAGATCGCGTTCGCGGCAAACTTAATTCAAATTGGGAGAACGAACGAATCACGATGCGCGCGGCGCGTCACGTGCGCCTCTGACGTCACGCGCGCGACTCACCCTGCTGCTTAGCGAAATAACGACCGGTCTGAATATGGCGTAATAATTAATTTTGAAGCAAATACGAGATGATGTAACTAGCTAACTCAAGGTATCGCGAACACCTTGACACACGTGAAGTTGCACCAGTTTCAAGCGTTACGCACTGGCTGTATTCCGATATTCACTGTCAGTAACTGAAATCTATATTTTTCTATATCTTACGTCACGCATACTACAGGATTTTCAGTACTGACTGTTGCTGACAGTAAATATCGGAATGCAGCCACCGTCGCATGTGGCCAGCTATCACCACGACTGTCGGTTAAAACATTAAAAATTGTTTTCTTTTTTTTCGACTTAATGTCGCGTAATCGCTGTTTAGTTTTGATTTTACGTATTTAATCTTTCACGCGTATGAAACGGTTGCCGATGATAAGCCGTCAGGCAGAGCTCTGGATCGCGATTGGCGTATAATTTTGTATTTTGAGCTATTTATTATGTCGTTTCAAAATAATACGTATAACAAGTTCGATCACGCACGTATATAACTTTCTCCAACGGAATCGGAAGGCTGTGCTGGAAATTTTCGCACGGGCAAAGTGACCGCGTACCGCTCTCAGTGCGATAACGAAAGGATTTATTGGCGAAATTCAAAACGCGACGAAAAATCAAGTTAAAAATGCATTCTGATATGTATTTATATCGCTCCAGTTAGCAAAAGCTTGATGTAAAAATACGTTTTAAAAACGTTTAAAAGACGTGTGTCTAAAGAACGTCTGAAAAATTATGTCGTCTTTTAAACGTCTTTAAGACGTCTTTTTGAACTGTCTGCTGGTTGGAGCGTCTCAAATCTCGCGTTTTTTTCTTTATGTTCTCTTATATGCTTAGAACGCCGCGATATAAGTATGCGCTATCTTTCCAGCTTCATCAACGACTGCATTGTGGCGACGATGTAATGATGGGCAGATCAATCATTAAATCTGAAGACGAATCTGGTGGATTAATGTATCTACAATAACAGTCGATTCCGGGAGAAACGGAGTGGGGGGATCGAGTTATAACAAAACGGCGGGGCCGGCGTTTGTAATCGATTCGATCCGCGAGTTACCGCGACTCGATCAGTCGAATCCCAGAATGTGACGTTTCTCGTGATATATCCGCGCGCGCGCGTCCATAATGCGATCGCATAATACACGGAGAAGCGGACGCATGCATCTCCGCTCTCTCTCTCTCTTTCCATCCCCCGCCCGTCCGCCAGTCCGCTTCGCTTCTTATCTCCTCTCCTCTCCTCGCCTCTCGCCGTTCCTCGCGATCGCGACGAGGCAGAAAGGTTCCCTTTCTCTTTAGATTGTGAAACGATTTTCTATCGCGGCGCTTTAGCTCCGCGCGGCGCGGATTTATTATATATGCAATGGGTTACGCAAATTACGACAAAGTGCAAATATTTCACATGACCTGCACCTGCGTGACTCCCCTTTCTACACGTGATCGTTTAACCAGGCACGTGAATCGTGACGCACGCGCGCGCGCGCGCACGACGTTGTGTATACGTTTATACGTATGTACGTATACATATGTATGCGACGCCTCGAAATTCCGACGAGTTTCCTGGGACCAGAAGTAATCCGTCCGAAATATACGTAACACAGCGCGAATTACATTTCTTGCGCCTAACCGAGGGAGACGTTTCCTGGGAACCGGATTAGGTACTTTGAGAAGGATAATGAGCGCGAGCGGCTACGAGTTTCGGAAATCCCCTTCTCATTTGTGTTGTCGTAAAAACGCTGTATATCATTAAACCGAACGTGACCGCGAATACTTGAGGTTACATCAACGTCACTCTTTTTCTCGCAAACTTTACAAATTTGAAATTATATGGTGTTGTAACGACAAAAATAAAGTATATACGATAAAGCATACGAACAAAGATGACTAGCAATGAACGCTCATGTCTCTTTACCCTTTACTGTAATTACTTTATGGTCGTTGATAAAGTAATGAAATAATTATGAGGCGTGTGAATTAAAGAGTTTGCGCGAAAAAATTAAATTACGGTAATTTAGATAAATTAATGCGAAGGGTTATTTAGTTATAGACAGGGAATGATAAGTTTGCGTGATAAAGCGCAATGACACGCGGAATACATCATCGAGTTTAGGACTAAGTGACCGTAGGGGCAAACCGGCTCGCGCGCGCGAGCAAATGACGAGCACGGCTGACCGGTCAGAATTCAGCCGCGAGATACAAGGGTGTAGTGACTGTAGTGTGCCCGCACGCCGCCTTCCCCACCAACGTGCTCCCCGCGGAAGCGACGCGACTTATGAATGGGAGTAGTACTCGCCCATTGGTCGCGCCCGATAGCCAATCGCTGTCGACTTGCATTCGCAACCACTGCGCGGCAAGTAAAGCGAAACGATCGTGTATGTGCAGTGCACTAGTGCACATCCTGTGTATGTACCGCCGAGATAGCCGATATTCCCGACCCGAACCCGGCCGAGCGACGACGGGAAGATTGAGACGAGATACCGGAGTAAATCAACCGGATCCTATTAATACCGCGCCGTGCTACTGACTTTTCTGGAAAAAATTATTAATCGTGCGAAATCGCTATAAATCGTAATTCAAACTCCCAGACCTTTACGCGCCTGGGAAGCGCAGAGAATGCTTATGTTATAACTATTGTTTTACAATAGATTTTACGTAATAATTGTTATCGCCGTTTCACTATTTTTTCTTTAATCGTAAAACCCTTGCCAAAGCGAGGGTCTCGCGCTTATCATGGAATTGGATAGATGACGTCAAGAACGAAGTATTAGTTTCATCGGCACGAAAGGCACTGCGACCCGAGTCAAGACGATAATTTCAATTTTTCCGGGGCGATTACGTCGCTCGATGATACACGAGGGTGGCGAGGATAATCGCGAGCGCGACTCGCGAGCAATGCGCGAGAGAAATGTAACGACTCGCAGCAAAGTCGTATGCAAATCGGCCCAGGAGGAGACAGGGCAGGTCGCGGGCGCAACGCGAGCCGTACGGCAAATACCAAACGGCAATTATCGGTTAACTTATGGAAAGTATAGGGAACGAACGCGCGCGGCGACGGCTCTTATGACAGGGAAGTGAGCGAGGTTTCTATCCTGGGTACGTCAAGGTGACAACACGACGGGGATGACACCATACCCGGAATGACGGAGAGTCGAGAACGCGCTACATTACCTAGCGTTACATTACATTGCGCTGCTTTATGAGCGGCCCGGCCGAGCGAGCGAGCTCCATTTACGCGCATTTACGGACTGGCGTCATCTATCAATTAGCCGCCTCATAGTCGTTTGTGTCTCACCGCTATCTCGCGAGATTGCGACTCAATTATGAGCGGTAGTACATGAGTCTCGTATTTCCATCTAAACTCGTGAATCATTCAATACGTCGCTTAGACAGTAAGAATGCGAGTCTCAGTCTCGGTATTGACGCATGGAGTTTGATTATACTCATGACACGATTATTGCGAACGTGATTTATATTGCTTTCATTTTATTCATATATTTAGCAATATTCAAACTTTTCTTTATCACATTCGCATATTTCTACATATATACATGTGCTGTCCGCAATATACGCGGAGATAAGCAAATTAAACTCTGACGATTAAATTTCAATCCCACACGTCACCATATTTAGTTTTCTTCTGCATCGGTAAAGGGTTGTCGGTTGTGAGAGCTTGCTCGGTCGTCTCTCTCGCCACCGGAGGTTCTTTTGATGGTCTAGATGGAGCATGCCACTGCTTATTTTTCTTGTAGAACTCGTCTCTATTTTTATGCCTCAACTCGTCATAACTGACGCCTTTTTGCAGATTTAGCGGTTCAGTCAGATCCGCATCTTCGGAAATGTGAAAGTCACCTTTAAACATAATTCATGCAACAAATGAGTGAAATATGACTGATATAATACATAATTATAATTCATGCAATTAGTTGCGTAGAAGAGAGCACATAACAGATTTAATGATAACTTTCACAACTCACTGCTGTCATTAATACTGGAATATGTATCATATGAGTTCATCGATGGATAATCGTTGAACACTATTCCAGTGGACGGTTCTGCTGGGCTTTGCACTTCAGTCTGCACATCCAGCGGTTGAAATTTTTGATACAGTCTCTCTCTATAAACAAAGATGAATGAGACTCCACTCGAACAATAGATCATAAATGAATCTAGAAGTAATTGAGCTATCTAACAATACCTATTTCCATAATAACCCGCTTCTATCAATCTGTCTCGGAGAGTACTGTTCGGCATGGAAGCGACTCTCGCTAGGCACATTTCGGAAATGGCTATTCTACCCCCGATCAGGCCTATCACACTGCCGACTAAGGCGGCATATTTGGCATATGCGCGAAATGGGGTTACACTACACGCCCCATATCCCACGGCTGCGCTAATGAGCGCCGGCATGATGACACTCGAGCTTCTCATGCATGCGTGCCAGGCCTTTGCTTCCTCCGGCGTCAACTCCAATCTCTACAATTTGTACAATTACGATAATTAGATGACTGAGAAAATTGCCATTACATACATCTACGAATAAATAGAATATACATTAAACAGTTGAATAGTCATTCTGCTTTTTAAAATTTCAATCGATAAATATACACCTCACAACTGTAAAACAGTTAAACACTTAACATTATTAAACACTCAACTTCTAACCTGCGTTTGTCGACATTTGGTATCGGGTTGCTGTACGTCTGTTACGGTAGTCGCCATGTTTCGCGAATATTTCGGCAAAATTTCACTTGTATTGAACTTGAGAAATCTTATGTGTCTCGAAGTTTGTTACAGTAATAAACGTAAACAACCGTAAAATCTGTACTGATAACCATGAATCATGTTTGTTTTCTAACCTAGAAATTCTAACCAATTCTAACAACATTACCCCCACTGACTGGAAATGGAAGGAGTTACGTAATTAATATGGCGGAGGCGCTTCGTCTTCTGCGCGGCAAACTTCACGTGATTTGCGTTCATGCATTTCTCTCATTTCTAACAATAAATGCTATACGCGATGCCAGATGCCACTAATAATGACGAAATAATATTTAAACACGCAACTTTGGTCCGATATCACGTGATACTATATGTAAGTCAAATGGATGGGTAATAAAAGTGTCCAGTTGATTAACTAAAAATATGCAATTAAATTTCAATATTACATGTACAATATACAGTAATTAAACCTATTAATATCGCAAAAGTATATTATATAAAATTACATTTTTAATAAATAGTATATCATGCTTTTCGGGTACATAATCATTTGATAGGCTGCGATTCGCTTATTTATATTTTATGTTCACAATTTAATATTCATTTTCAAAATAGCATACTTTTCAACGAAAAATAAAAATATTCACAGGCAGTGTGAGAAAATGGATATGTCAAATAGTTGTAACGTTGAAAATGGGCGTGAGTGGCGTATCAAGCAGTTCAGTAAAACGGTATCAAGTAAAGCGCCGGTAAAACTGTGTTCGCAAATATCCAACAACAATATTGAATTTGTTTCAAACAACGGTTTATTCGATATTTGTTAAATTTTTGCAGCAAAAGTTTACGTCTGGAGACTCCATTGATGTACAGTTTACATATTATTGATGGAAACAATTTACACATCTTTGCTGCAAAGGCATCATAAAACATGAATCCTGAACGGAGTTATAATTCATTGTTTATGCAATGTTTGTGGCAACAGTAATATAAATTGTTTTCAGCAATACATTTGCATGATTTTACACACTTCCATTTTGCTATCTGGGACATTATACTTTGTAAAAAAAATGTGCCATCTGTGTACATCCGATCATATATATAGATCGAAATATAAAATCTATTGTTGTAGCTTGAAAAAATTTTTCAAATCCTTCGAGCATATTATTTATCTTTTTACATCACTACATCTTCGTACACATTGTCGAAATTCTTTATGCGCCACATAATTTTCTTACGGTTCAGTTTCTTCGTATTTCTTAAAATTAATCAAGACTTCCTCATCCTTACCTTCTGAGAATTATCGTGCTTTATCATAAAAAAATATTCTGAAGGAAAACACGATCACATTGTGAAAATTCCTTTCTACATTCAAATTATTATAAAACAAATTCCACATGAAGTTGTATGAATAATTCGGCATAAATGATTTATACATGTACAGTAAATTGCCTGTAAATGCAGCCTCTCGCCAATCGCAGTCACGAATGAGTAATTGTCGTAAAAGTTTTCCTAGCTAGACATGATGCACCATCAGATAACATATTTATTGTGAAGACGGTGCTCCTTGAGACACGGCATTGAGCAGAAACGATTGGCGTTGTACTCGAAAGGCACCTTGTCAGTCATATCAATGGCGCACTGGAAGCATCGCGACACCACGGTGTATCCTTCGTTCAACATCCGGTTCTGCGCGACCAATGCTCTCTGCAGAACGAAAGGAAAGAAATAAGATATCAGAACCAACACCGAGTAAAAAATTTCGTATAATAACGCGTTTATTAATAACCTTTTCTCTGTCGCTGAGATTAAGGAACCTCTGCTTCTCATTTTCCTCCTGTTTCTTCAATTCAAACTCCTTCCTCTTAACTTTCTCTTTAAAACGCTTCAACTTCCGCTGCTGTCTTTTCTTCTCTGTCTCCGCTTGTTCTATCTCATCGGAGAGTGGCCCGGGTATTTGAGACTGTACAAGCATTAAAACATATATGATGTAGCTTATGGATAATAAGACTATTTTTCGAGTATATCGATGCAATTTTCTGATATAAATAATACCTTCTGATAATTGAACTTGTCCGGATTAGCTTCCATAAATCTTCTAAACGTATTTCTAGTCTTCTTATCGTTTGCAGCGACATAAGGGGTCTGTAGTTTTTTATTCTTATTGCAAGGATCAGATCCGATTTCTAGTAGTAGCCTATCGACAAATCGAATTACGTAAAATATCATTAAAGTTAAGATTTCGTTAAAATTATAACATTTGTTCAATAATAAATAAAATGTAACGCACGCACCATACTTGCTCGTGGTATCCACCGAGTGCCGCCAAATGCAGCACCGTATTACCGTCCTCGTTGGTATCGTTAACTAATTTCGCCACGTCGTCCGTGTTCACAAGAGTATTGTTGGATGTGGCACAAGTGTCCGTGATATCTTTCTTGTTCTGCTCCTCTTCGCACTCCTTAATTTTAGCTAATAAGTTATCAATGACCGATGATAGCAGATCATTATCGCCTCGCTTACAGGCACTCCATAATTTACTTTTAGCATCCGACAGCACTTCATTGTTCATCTGAGCTGAAAATAATATAACGTAAAACATTTTTAAACAATAAAATAATAAAGTATGTATTGATACATTTTTCATTTTCCCTTAATTTAATCAGAGAAAACCTTTTTTTTATTGTATAATTTAAACTGTGAACATTTTTTTAGGTTCTTAAATTATTGCGAAGAGATTATAACTTTGATGTAGATTATCTATTAAAACTTACTGTCTTTCTTCACTTTCTTTTTCTGCCGATGAGCTTTCTTGTTCTTCATGTATCTTGGCACAGTATCTTGAAACGCTTGTAAATTCTCCATAAACGATACCTCAAAATCTTCTTCAATTAAAGGGATGTCCAATTGCAAATTTGTATCCATTTCAGACTCGGAGGACGATTGAGCTAACCTAACAATAATATCTGTAAAACAGAAATAAAATTATAGAAAATTTTTCTATAATTCAGCACAAATATATAAAAATATAATTATACAAGTGGTTATTTTTCAACATTAATCACAGCATATCTGGAATTAAACAAAAAAAATTGAGAATCCCAGAATTACTCATGTTTTATATTAATGACGTGTACCTGGCAGTGGCCGATTCGGACTTTTCCTCGGTTTCGCCCTATCTATATGTGGACGGGAATTCCGATGTTGTTTCTCCGGGGTAGATTGCGCAGGTGCTTTAATCTTATCATTTTCTTGCGGATTGCCGTTACTACCGGCATTAAGATTATACTCGGTGGCAACTTCTCCCTCGGGTATCTCGCTCATGATCTCCGGTTTCGAGACCTTCTTACGTACGGGCTGTCGCGGAGAATTGGGGAAACAGTCCGTGAAATCCGCCGCGGAGCCTAAAGTACGGTATTACATAAAGTAAATTGATCTATACGGATTAAATATGAATAAAATTTAAATGGTGAGCAACTGTTTACCGTAAATCTCCATAGTGCTCAGTATGTCGTATACCCTCCTGACTTCTCTAAACGTTGCTCTTCGAGTAGGGAATGGCAGTGGTCTTATTCTAAAATCGTTCTTATCTAAGGGAGGATTTTTGCCACCGAAGAGCACCGTGCGATTATGCGGACCGACCGCTCGGTACAAAATAGCCGATGAATTGTTGATGTGCATCGACCATGATTCCAATATCTCTTGCACATGCTGAAAGAATCGTCGTGTTAGCTTGCAACTTACCAGACAGTTTATTCGCATTAGTCGTTAAATGATTCGTTAATTTTTACAGAAGTGTGGAAATATTCAAAAGTATATACCTGAATAAGCGATGCTTCGTTATATCTTCGCAAACTGGCACCAGCGCTTTTCGCGTGATTACCATTCGTACGAGAATTCTGAGTGAATCCTTGCTTTGCCCGCACAGTGTAAGAGTGGAAGGTCTTGTGCACAATAGCCTCACCATCTGTAATATATATATCAAAGCGAGTGGATGTAACGATTTTGTGAGCATCAAAAAAATAATAAATATTCTTAAGATGCGTACCCTCAAATACAGCCGCAGCAAAGTGTCCACCGCCAACCATGATAACCGTCCATTTGGTCTTTCTGCCACTGTCCAACGCCTGAGCGATCATCTCGGTGTCTTTCTCAGGAATGTCCTAAAACGTAATTGCATATCTCCCGATCTGGCAAGTACAGAACACACCAAGTGACTCTAACAAAGTAGATCAGGTTTCAAGATAATATTTCGTGCGCGTGTAATTTTTTCACAAGCGCACGCAACAATATCGATAGTAGCGTATAGGTTTGCTAGGGACATCTCTATAATTGATGGCAATTCAGCCAACGATAACAAACATACCTTCTTGTGATGCAGCAGGCACCGATAGATGCTGAATATATTGCCGTCGTCGTTCTCGAAAAACACCTTGGTGTGACGACTCGCAACGACCTGCAGCTTCCGCTCCTTGGACATTTCCTCGTTGTACTCCGTGTCCGAAATGTCCGACTCGATTATCCTCCCGCGTCTTTCTGACGCCTTTCTGGACTTGCCAAGTCCAGTCTTACTCGACGGCTCGTTCTTAGTTTGCTCGTTAGACGAGGTCCCAGTCTCCGAAGTACCAGCATCGTCCTCGTTCTCGGACTCTACCTCGCTACCGGACAGGCTAGACATGTCGCCTACAAAATTTCCACATGCCTAACTTTCTGCACAGCTTTAAAGCTCGCATCGTCGCCGTGTACTTCATCTCAGACTGTACCTTCGCCGGCCAACCTATTGAAGCTGTCCTCGCTAACCGACTTCAAACCATTCAGATGTTGCTTGAGATTATAACGATGCCAATCCAGCTTGTAGTGAAGCCTCTGTTGCACCTTGTCCTCAAACTCGGCACTACAGTGGGAACAACACAAGGAGTCGGACACCACCAGCTGGCATAATATCTGCTCGCTGTCAGGCACTGCAAAGCAGAGAGAAACTCCATATGTGAAATGTTGTCAAACACAAATATATCCTGTATTTTTCTCACTGATATTGAAAAAATAAAGATAATGCTTGCTGATTTTTTAAGATAATCTCATCAAAAAACAATATTGAACTTTCTTCAATTCCTATAATTAAACAAGCTTTATAGCTCAAAGAGACTCGATATTATTAATTTCCTTATTGATATCAGATCTAACTGATTGTATTAGATATGAAGACAAAGTTTTCACACAATAATCCTTATAATACTTTAATTATATCAACGATTATTATTGTATTACACATTTTTAATATAACAATGAATTTTAGGGTACAGAATGTTAATGTGGAAGTAAATAACCATCATAACATATTAAATGACATTAAACAATAACATTCCCAGAATACGAATTCTTATAACAGGAGAATCATTGCTGCTCTTAAATTTAAACATTTCTAAACAAAAACTACGCTCCGACATGCACATCATTTCCTCTATGTCTATTGTCTATGCCTTTGAATCGATCGGTCTATCAAAAATGTCAAAACCTGACATTGAAAATAATAACAAACGTAATTGTTTCAAAAAGAACAATTACGTCTCTCGAAAATATAAGCCTGCTCGGTGCCCTGTCAAACATCCATGTATACGTCCATCTGTTCTAGCTACACCTTTCTGCACTCAACCCGAACGTCCGTGTCCCTCTCGTTCCAAAACTGGAGCAGATCTATTCAGCAGAAAATAAATAAACGCATCCTCGTCGCTCGACGCTCACGCGCGTCAATTGCCAGAGTTCCTCCACCTCGTTAAACATTCGCGGCTCACCGTAGGAGGACGGCGACTGCATGCACCGCGCAACCTTGATTCCCCGGGTGATCCGGCTGAAGTCGTCCAGGTTGTGGATCTTGTAGACCTGGTGATCCGCCGTTTTCGCGGCCTCGGCCTCGGCCTCAGCCTCAGCCTCGCAGGTCGGACGCGTCTCGTTCGCCATCGTAAGAAAGTGGGAAGGATCGAAGGATCGAGGAAAAACGGCGGAACAACGAAGAGATTCACCGTGGCACACGCGTGATAACACACACCGTGCAGTGTGTACTGACCGTTTCGCCGATTTGCGCAAGCTCCTCGCGAGTCGCGATTGCGTCACCCATCGCGTGTACCATCCTGCGCGAACACGTCGCCGTCGGGCGGGACATTCGAACGGGTTAAGGAACATGCATTCATGTATACGCGACGTGCGGATTCTGTGATTCAAAACGTTTATTGAATGGCATTCCGTTCTCGCGAATGCGGAGATTCCGCGCGGAAAAACCGTATATGCCGTATATGTGCACGTACAACGATAACGTTTACAATAAGGCGCAGCTTATATATTACGAACACTTTTTTTTTTTTTAATCCTGCCTATGTTAGTCGTTCAAAAAACAAAACATTCTTCTATAGCGTATCTCTGTAACATTAATTCTGCGATGACCGGAGAGGATGAGCCTCTTATCGCGTATGATAAACCTCTGGGAATTATCCTACTCTATCTTTTTGAAATGTAACTATCACTTCTCGCGCTCCTCAATATTTAGAAACCATGTTTTGCAATTTTTGCAAGTGTTTACAATGTTTTATAAATGTTTATGAACGTTTGTAATTAAAGGTCATACTTTTGAGCTTGATATTTGCGAGAGTGGAGCCGCGATGTATTCACTTTTAATCTCTTGTTTGTCAAAACAATTTAAGTGTATAAATGTACGTTAATGTGCCTCCTGTGCGCATTTTTCGTCGCAACATATTCTCGGCATGTTAGCTACCTAATTTCTTCCTTTTTTTTAAGAAGTGTCATGTAACATCCAGGACGACGCGTTAAATATACTATATATATTAACTTAATAAATATAATGTTACTCGTAGCCTCACGCTTCTGCGTTATACTTATTTTTATATAAGCATGCCAAAAATATATATATTCTGCGTACAAAGTAAAATTGTACCTCGCAACACTTACTCTAGTCTAACAATAAATATGTCCTTTTGTCAGATAATCGATCAGTCTTAATATTAGCAATAGATAACTATGTAAAATTTGGAGAAGAGGGTCTGGAACAACGGTCTCTTTTGTACTTTGACATTTTTGGTTGTTGCGTGCCGCGCAATAACGCACTTGGGTTCTATAGTTTCTGCACATTGTGCCGTTAGCAGTAACGACTACTGGTACATACAGAAGTAGAACAAATTCTTTGAGTGCTAACAGAACGGGTCGCATCGTTTGAAGTATCTTTACATTTTGGGAAACGTACCTCTATGCATTCTCGCGACATTTGATTTACTCAGAGATTACAGCTACTTACGAAAGCGTTACGTAATATCGTACTATGTTAATCACAACAAAAAAGAGCTACAAAATATCAAGATCACTCGTAAATAAACGCATTGCTGCCGCCGACAACATAAATAAGTGAAATAAATAATATAAATAGACGAAAGAAAAATAGAATCATCTTTCGAAAACCGACGACGTCTCCGTCGATTAAAGACACATGTAGACGAAACATAATATCCCATTTAGCACACCGACTAAATAATTCATCTGTATCCTCGAGCTTCCGCGTATCCTGAAATATGTGCGATAAGCGACATTAACAGTTGTAAATTGCGATACTTATGTCCGCAATTATTTTTCAAGCAACATATAAATACCAGATTTATTTTACATTTATCCTGATAGATTTACAATGAGCAATAAAAGGTATATTTTTATTAGACTTTTATACATTCTTATCAATTACGTATTATACAATAAAAAAATGCATTCCAATTGCGAATAGTTAACTTTCTAAACTCTAAAGCATGATACTTGTATGGAACTACAGCTAATAGGGACAGATACCGTAATTAAATAGAAACTAAGATTTTACCTCTGTCTGGAAGGGCTGAAGGGAGACGGTGGATTGACACCGGGTATACTGCTGTCCTTGTAAAGGATGAACCAACTGAAACCTGTTATCACAAGTCCGCTCATCGTTGCTTTCAACAGCCACCCGTATTTCCCGTAAAATGTGACCAGCATATGAGCGGTTGTCTCCGCGTACTGATTACTGGCATTCAAGAGTCTCTCGCTATCCACGTGTTTCACGTCAAATTTCGGTAAAATGGACATACTCGGTATCGTTTCGTACATTTGAGTAAACGTTGCCACCGACGGCAACGAGTATCGATCGCCGATTTGCCATGACAAAGGCTTTCCTAAGGGCAGAGCATGAGAAACTCATATCAGCCACATAAATCTCTAGAAAGAAAGAGAAAGAGAGAGGTTGAGTAGAGCTTATTTATAGATATTACAAGATTACATTCATTTGTGGGGCAAAGAAAACATTTATTTTAAACAATATCATTTATCATTCTAAATGTTAGAATGCTTTTATATGTTAATGAATAATCTTCTACCTCATTCTAAACGAGCCATTCAACTCTCTTTTGAGTTGCAACATTGATAGAACATATATTAATTTGTGAAGAGAGAGAAACCATCTATTTTACATAAAATAGAATTATCATTTTTAATATTGAGATATCAGATATATATTTTATTAAGACTATATTATACCATACTCATATTATACCTTAACACGCGTGTAATCTTCCAAGTTCACCGTAAAAGTAATTGATTTAATTTTTTAATTAAATGATAAGATAAAAATAAAAGATAAGATAAATAAAAAAAAATTCTCTCTTTCCTGTTGTTTGTCTCTAGCTATCTCCAGTTTCTTTTTTGTATCTAGTCAAGCATGCGTATTATACTTTTCGAGCGACAACACGGCCTTGACAAATTCGGTCACGGGCGACGCAGAGATCTCGCGTAATAAACGCGCGCTAGCGAGGAGGCTGGAGAGGATTCGAAGGACTCGCGTTGCCCGCGGAAAGACAGGTATCTCGTAATAGAAATAGGCCACGCGGCGTTAAAAATATAACCGAAGAATGCAGGCCGCATGTGCGCGACGTGTGCATTTTAACGCGAGTTCGCGTGTCGCGCATTTAAATTCTAAAGTCCTTGGAGACGCAGGTAATCGTCGGTTATCTCTTCATCTCTCGATGCAACGCACGATATTAAAGTATTTTCTGAGAGGAATAAGCTCACGGAATCTCGTGTGAATTTTTGCGATAAAGAATAATTCATTTATTGAAATCAGTACTTAGCAACGAGAATCGTCCGGCTTTGCAGGTATCCTAAGAATGTGTGATGGAACATTGATTCATAACGGTACAAATGTGTAAAATTAATATAAACCAACAGATGACTTTCGGACCGCGTTAGGTTTTCGCTTTACAAAAAGCACAGGTGGTTAATATTACATAAATAATTCAATAAATATACAAAAAAATTTGTCGATAACAAATAATAAATTAGAACGCAGAGTGAATTTGGCGAACGACCGCCTGGATAAATTACTGCCGAGCTATATATTATGTATTAGATGTCTCTATTTCACCTACGCGTTTCCATCTCTCGGGAATAAAGCTCACAAAATTGTTAATTTTTGCGAGGGAAATATTCGTTTATCGAAAACAATAGCGACGGGGATGGGATCGTCCGACTTTCAGGATCTATCCTAGAAAGAGGACGGAACTCACGGAACGCTGATTCATAGCGATACACACGTTGTAAAATTAACATAAACGAATAAGCGATTTTTGTTAGGTTTCAGCCTTATGGCGGTTAATATTACATAAATCAGAAAGCATCAGCGGTTAATATTACACAAATAAATTCAAGAAGTAGATTCGTTGATAATAAATAAGAATTAGAACGCAGAGCAACTTAAATGAAATCGCCTGGGATAAATTATCATCGACATATGTTAGATCTATTTTTTTCAGCCACGCATTTCTACCTCTCCTTTTCTACGAAATCAATTATATGTTAAATGTTGCAAAAGCCAGGGAAAGAGGGAGGTGAACGTAGAAAGCGTAACTGAAAAGAACACATCTAACACAACGCAGGTGGTACAGAAAATATAGTCGCAGGAACTAATAAGGCAGGCACTACGTTTTCCATCGGAGCTCGTCGCGCTCTTCCTCGACGTATAAAAACAGAAGGCAAACAAAATGAAAATCTAAAGTGTCGGCGTGGGCTTCCTCGAGACGGATTCGCATCGTCGGCAATCCCGGATCCCGGCTTCCAACGTTACCAAAACAAAAACTTGCGCGTCTGACGGAACGGCGCCTACCGTCCTACCGGCGCGGCGACCGGTCTCTACCGTCGGTTCGCGCGACAACGATTCTCGTCGTGGAGGCGATTCAGATCGCCGGGAACGTCCCTTTCAACAGAATCAAAATAAAATGCGATTTGTGTTTAAAAATGAGGCGTCTAACCTCAACTGAGAGGTTATCGATGCGCGGACGCGCGAACGCGCGGAGGCTTGCGAACGTCCGAGTCTCGGGAGGTGGAGGAAATCAAGGAAATCAAGGAAATCTCGGGAGGACGAGACGCCGGGGAGAGAGGCAACTCGCCTGTTCCATCACTTCACCTTACCAACTTACCATAATTCACATACAGCTTGCCCAAGACGATGGCAAGCGAGAACGCGAAGAGCGACAGGCTGAACGTCCACTCGTTGACGCGTACCTTCGTCCAAAGTCTCGCCGGCGTGGCTTTCCGGCTCTCGGCGAGGCTGCTGTTGCCGTTCGTCAGCAGCGACGAGCCGATCGTCGGCTCGAACGTCGTCGTCCTCGTCGTCATCGTTGTCCGCGTTGACATCGCTCGTGATTGACGTGATTTGCGATCGGTCGGGCACGCGCGTATACACACGCACGTCCGAGCTCCGAGCGCGTCCAACAACCAACAACTATAACAACTGACAACTCTCTGTGACAGCCACCGCCGCCACTGCCGCCAGTCGCTTCCAAAAATAAAGGTGAGACAAGCGCGGGCGTTCGCGAGTGCGCACGCGCCGTCCGTCTCTTCCGCGTGTCAGGGGCGTACACCGCGTATACCGTGCACCGGCGCCGCGAGTCATGAACGAGAGAGAAAAAGAAAAGAAAGGAAAAACACGGTAGCGTAGCTGATCAAAATCTCGCGTCCGCGAAAGCGATCGGGATGACTTTGACTAGATTCCGATTAACTCGTCGAGCGACGCCCGCATTATTTTATTATATGGAATTGTCAGTTTTTTCAAACTTGTTGCTCGACGTTTGGAAAGGAAGATGAACGTGGATGACGTGCAGAAATTTTTGCAATTCTATCGGGTGACGTGGTCGCCAGTTAAGTTATCGAAGGCTAGACGCGAAAAGCTTCGTCGGCAATCCTGATTTTGTCTGAATATTTTGTCGTATGTATACATACGGCCCTACCACGCACCGTCATCGACCGAGCGCGGTGGGGAGGCGGAAAGCGGCAGAGGGCTGAAGATGACCGCATTCGCTGCTCGCGTCGCGCGAGATAGCGAAGTTGGCCGACGGTGGGACCGTGCGTCGTGCGGTGGGAGCCAATCGTCACTCACGTCAGTGCGCGCGGATCGGTCGCGCGCGGTGGTAGCACGTGGGTGGTTGACAAGTGCGGTTATTACGATCGTGAGCGTTGCGCGCGTGCCGTGCTGTGCCGTGCCGTGAAGACGAGGGAACGAGCGAGACAGAGATGGCGAGCCACGACGTCGGCATCGGCGACTTCGTGTTGCTGGATGAAATCACGGTGGAGCGCGTGGTGGAGAACCTCAAGATCAGGTGTGTACACACCATTCTTATCCCTCGGAGTAATCGGAGTACCGGGCGATCCGTACTCCGTATTCCAAAACTCGTTGAATTGCAGACGCGATTCCTGACAGGTGGACGGCGGGGAGCGCCGAGCGCCTCCCCGCGCCGCGCGCGCGTGCGATTTCCTCTCGGTTCGCCGCTATAGCCGCGAGAGGGTGTGGCCTGCGCGTCGGCAGGTGGTCGCCTAGAGATAGTGAAGGGTTTACGTTCACCTTTCTGCATTCTCTGCGAACCGAACGGAAAACCGTTCTGGAGATGTTGACGTAGAAATTTTTATCGAGTTTTCATTTTTCTTTCGAGAAACGGGAGCTGTGAACTCTGATAAATAATTATCTATTGTTAATGAAAGTTAAGATACGCGCGTGAGGCAATAAAATGACTTCATATAGAGATAAGAGAGGAGAATGAAGTAACATATCTGTTATTATTCCCCTCGTTTCTCTCTCTCTCTCTCTCTCTCTCTCTCTCTCTCTCTCTCTCTTTCTTTCTTTCATATCTTTCAGGTACCTCGAATATTAAGTTCCTAATGTATCTTGAACTTGACCCGCTAACGGCGACAACGTACGGGAAGACGTCCGAGTCCGAGGTCGTTTCCACCGGACAGCCTTGACCAGTTAATTCTGGCCTACGTTTTTTGCGAGAGTCGGGCGCCACAAGGTTCCTCTTAATCGTCGCGACCAAAAGCACGACGAAGAAAATGCAAAGATTATATATATTTCCATTCTTGGAGAATCGAAAACAAGAGAGGAAATCATTACTTATACGAAGCGATTCTTGCTCATATATGTTTTGTACTTGACTGACAATGAGTCCAGAATTTGAGATAAAAAAAGAAAATATAAACGTAGATTGTTTCGGCTTTTTATTTCCCGAATGAGAAATGAATCGAAGGAAACCTTAGAAAATCCGGGCGTTTTTTATGGGATGTTTACTAGTACTTGATGTTTACTAGTGCATATTATAATTTTAATATGGGAATCAGGTACTTTCATCATATTTTCTTTTGCATCTATTTTATTTTGAATGATATTTTTAGTTCTATATGTGAAGTTACTTCTTCTTAAGGCAAATAATAGGTTGGCGAAAGAACAAAACGTGCGTTTTTCCTTGAAAAATCGTCAGATTCATTAAGATATATTTTGCACGTCGAGCGATATAATCGCGATATGCACACTCGTACGTATATCAGAAAACTAAATCTTGGAAGTATGTATATGTATAATTTACTCCTTACTATCTTTGATATTTTCCAACAGTATCATGTTTCATACTTTCGTTTTCATGTCACACGTCACAGTGACAACTTTTCCCAGGACTGTTACATCGACACTAATTATAACTTAACTGGATGTTACTTTTCCGCGTGTATGTATTACAAGCGAGGCTGTAAATAGACGACGAATAACGAGTTGGGTTGCAGCTTGCAGCAGACCACGGCTGCAGTCGGATTCTAGATGACAGCAATAAGGTGCGATCGGCCGTTAATCGACGTTAATCACAGCTACGCCGTCTTCTTCGTATCTTCGCAGACGGAGCTGTAATATAGAGAATTAAAAACGGCGATTAGCACATTAACTTAGTTAACCGAAACCATGTTGTTGCACGCCGTCCTGTCGTAGAGACAGTTATAAACGCATCTTTCTCTTTCGCAGAGCTGAAATTCCAGTTATTAACTTCTTATTCAACGAAAATTTAACGCTCGATTGTAGAGATATTTGATATCGAGGAGCGTATTTCGCTAAGCCCTAAGAATCTCTAGAATGGATAAACTATAGTTAGTTAATATTCAAGTAGGTGATCGTCTCTTCGGATTTTTATTCTATCTTGCAATTGCGAAGTTGCCCGAATTGTTTCCAAAGATAGATGACAATTCAGTCGATCGTCTCTTCGTAATAAACGGATCTTTATTCTATCATACGATTGCCAGCCGAACGGTTTCTAAAGATATGACAAGCTGGTACGCTCAAAAACAGACGAGTCACGAAGAAAATCGTCGCTTCGTGTCGCAAAAAGGAACACGTCAGGGAAACTACTCCGATTCACTTTGCGATATCGTTTACATCGCGGGGGGCACGGACGTGAATATCACATTGTGAGCAACTGACGGAAGGGACGGAAGCAACGATATTATACCTGTTGCGCGGTTACGCGGGTGTATCGTTTTGCGGATAAAGACTCACGCAACTATACGCGCGTTACGCACATCCGCCACGAAATCGCACGCACAGAGACCAGAGCACAGAGACAAGTAGCACAATTTAAGATAAAGCGGTCGTTAATCCGTATATTCTCGCCGCAATTACAGCAAGTCAACAGCTTAGGACCTTATAATTGTAAGAAATTAAAAAGAGAAGTTTTAAAATAATAAACGACTTTCTAACGCTCTAACGATAAAATCCGTGGTACTACAACTTTGTGTAGTACCAAAAAAATACCAAGACACTAAAGATCCGTACAATGTTTCCGATATCTGTAATTATTTCGAATATCTGTTCAATATATGTATGGAAATGTCGCGTCTCTCGCGCAAGCCGGTTTTACAAAACACTGAATATAAATTACATATTTTTACCTGTAAAATATCTACGCTATAGATTGAGATTCGATGTAATTCGCTCATAGCACCCGAAGGTCAATAATACACAATGCGTGACGCATATTTCTTGGAAGGCGTATATTCATGAGTGAAAATGAATTATACGCGCTCTGATTCATCGTACACTGGGATAGACATATTACGTGAAATCTCGAATAAATCTGCACGTTAGATTGAATCAAATTAAGCATGTTTAATTAAGTAGAAATATCTATTGAATAAGTTTGATAAGTGTGCAATTATAGGGATCGATCACTTAGATGAACATATCCGATCAGATATATATTAGAGAAATCAATTATAATTATCTAAAAACGGCTAAGTTAATGTGAAGAATATATGTAATATAAAATATTTAATTTTTAACAATAGACTGAAAACTTCAATTACGGTTTGAAAGATCTGAATTATATAAATTTATAAAAAGGAAAACGAGACTTTTTTTCAAATTGTTATAATGCAAGTAAATTACTAAGCATTCTTGTTTAACGTTATATCGTTATATCGTTATAATCCGCGTAGAAAATATTTTCTGGCGGTACTTACTGTCATATCAGCTTCATTTTGTGTCGCAACCGTAGACTAAGCACATATCTTTTCGAACGATTCTGATACCTTGTGTCGTGTGTCGTACTACTCACTTTACTAGAAAACGGGTTTGCCTGTTATTTTTTCCTCCACGGTTCGACAAAATCACTGATACTCCGACCGTTCGCTAAACTGCAACTTTCACGAGAAAGAAGCAAAAGAACGTATCGGGAAAACGTACACATGAAGTTCTTACTTTTATTTAACTTTAAGCGTGACTGTCTGAATCATGCTCGTGATAAAAAAAATCTCTTTTTTCAGGAGCAACATCTATGAAATTATTTTTAATGTAAAACGTTATTATTTTCTCTCGGCAGCTTTAACGGTTTCACTAAGAGAAAGATTCGGAATTAGAAGTCTCTCAAATGATTATATTGTGATAACAAATAATTAGTTGCAGTATAATTCAGAAAGGATATATAACAATTAAGGAAAGAGTCTCGGCTCGTTCTTTAACGTTTGCTTGCTGTAAGATCTCTATTAATTTAATATTTTGAACTGTTATTCAAACCTTCAGTTTACCCTTTAAAATTAAATACAATATTGACTGATTATCCACGATTGAGCTGCTACATAGGTAACATTTTATTCTTACCGATTTATGTCATCATTTCAGACGACGACTCATGTCATCCGCGACGCTGACGCGAAATGAGGAACACACGAGAGACAAGCTCGTTTAGCGGTAAATGCTCGACGAGAAAATGAGCGTTCGAAGACGCGTATCCTCGGATACACGCGACGAATGTATGCGTCTCGTGTAATCCTTATCGGGGCTCGTGCCGGCGATGAGTCATCGTCATCCTCGAATCGTTGCATAGTTTTCGGATTGCGCTTGCGTCATTTCCACGAAATTCAGCCTCATAATGGTCAATGATATGAATAATGCGATATAATAATTATTATAAAGGGTTTTAATAATAATTATTATAAAGGGATTTTATCTGGATTTGTATTTCTTTAATTTGTCAGAATACAGCGCTTCTTTTTAAATATATCGGATATGTAAATGTTAGAATGAACGTTAAAAGTTAAAACGTTCTCGTACATCAAATATATCGTTTTAAATAATCGTTTCTCGCTGCGTGTAGAAAAATGATTATTTGCACTAGCGAGCGCGCAATTGTTATCGAAGTAACGACAAGTGACTCATTATGCTTCACTAATCCCAAAGTCGATCTCTTGTACGGCCGATAACACTTATCTTTCGTTTTCGTGGATATCGAATGTCTATAATTTCCACGGAACCGTAAAACTATTTATTACGAACTAACGAACAATTCCCTTCCAAGGAAACTGACAATGAGTACTTTATCGAGTTTTGCGGCTTGCATACATATAGTATAAGACTGCTTACGTTGTCTTGGTTTCCTGTAGAACATTTTTATCAAGATTTCATTTTAATATGTTGAATTTGCTTAGAAAACCCTAACTTTGATTTATTTTAGTTAATTCTACCTCACATCTTTTTTTAATATATTATTCTTGTTGTATTTTGTTGCAGATTTAACGGGGGAAAGATTTACACGTACATCGGCGAGGTCTGTGTGAGCGTGAACCCTTACAGGAGCACCAATATTTACGATGCGGACCAGATTAATAAGTATAAAGGTATACGATCGAAAAAATATTAATAATTTTCGCTTCGAGGTGAATATTTGACTGGTATCGAGGCGATTAAAATGTATGTACACATTTAAATAATTTTCGACGCTCTTATCTTTAAAAATTATTTCCAGGGAGAGAACTGTTCGAGAACCCGCCGCACATTTTCGCGATCGCGGATGCGGTGCATAAGGAGATGAAGCAACAGGGCAGAGACACTTGTATAGTTATAAGCGGCGAGTCGGGCTCTGGTAAAACAGAAGCTAGCAAAATCATAATGAAATATATTGCCGCCGTGACCAATCTCAGCGGCCAGCAGGAAATCGAGAGGTACACGTTGTCGATTGGAATGACAATTAGTATCAGCTTTCGCTATCTAATCTGTCTAGCGCGAATCTCTATAAGCGATAAGATTAAGTTCTGTTCGCTGCATTTTTGGAAACTCTCGTGTATTACTCAATCGCGCAGCGCTTAACGTAAAATAGAGATTTCGTTGATATGATACTGAAAATATTTTCATTCCATAGGGCGGCTAAGCGTGATAAAAACGATTGCGCATCTTTTCAGGGTGAAGAACATTCTCATTCAATCGAACTCGATATTGGAGGCGTTTGGTAACGCCAAAACAAATAGAAATGACAACTCGTCGCGTTTCGGAAAGTACATGGACATCAATTTCGATTTCAAGGGAGACCCCATCGGCGGCCACGTGACCAATTACCTTCTCGAGAAATCGCGGGTGGTCTATCAGCAAAAGGGAGAACGCAACTTTCACTGCTTCTATCAGGTTCCGTTCGCTCGCACTCGCTAATTTCACGCTTAAAACTTCTCGTCGCGCGAGATTGGAATATAAATCGCTTGCAAATATGCCATAGCAAAAATATGTTTAATTTTTTAGTTACTGAACGGCTGCAGCGAGGCCGAATTGAACAAACTACGTTTGGTCCGTGACCCAGCCGCTTACTACTTCATCGGCAATGGAAGCAATAACAAGACAACTACTTCCGACAGAAGCGACTATAAAACTGCTTGCACCGCCATGTCTACCCTCGGATTCTCCACGGCCGAGACGCAGACCATATGGAATATCGTCGCTGGTATCTTACATTTGGTAGGTAATTGACATAAAAGTAGAATGCTTTTCTCAACATTAATGCTTTATTTGTTCCTACAATATGTAGCTACATACGCGATTTCATGTGATTTATTTCTTTGTTACTTTACAGGGTAACATCACCTTCAGGCTGGACGATGACAAACTTATAATCGGAAATAACAGTGCTTTAAATGACACCGCTAACTTATTCTCCATCAACTCGAAAGATCTAAGCACTGCTCTCTCGCAGAGAGTCATAGCGGCGGGTGGAGAAGTTATGCAGAAGACTCACACTTTGATAGAAGCCGAATATGGCCGAGATGCATTAGCGAAAGTGCGTTCAAGTTATTCGTTTTCGTATAGAGTTTCCTACGATCTAATTAACATGTATTGACAAAGATTTTTATGAATCTTTCAGGCTGTATACGAGCGATTGTTCACGTGGATAGTGTCGCGCGTCAATGGATCGATCAACGTAAATAACAGTGACGACATGAAGAGATACGGAACGCTGATCGGCGTGCTCGATATCTACGGCTTCGAAATTTTTGACATAAATAGCTTCGAGCAGTTTTGCATCAATTATTGCAACGAAAAGCTGCAACAGCTTTTTATCGGTGAGTATAAATTAATGCTTAATATGCGCGGGAATACGTCGGATTGAGAGACATAAGATTCACAATCGTAATTACGAGCATTATTTTGTCGCAGAATTGGTTCTGAAACAAGAGCAAGAAGAGTACCAGAAGGAAGGGATAGCTTGGCAAAACATTGAATACTTTAACAATCAGATCATTTGCGACTTGGTCGAGCAAGCTCACAAGGGAATGATAGCAATCATGGATGAAGCTTGTCTCAACGTCGGGAAGGTCACGGATGAGGTAGTTGGAAGATCTAAAGTTTTATTAAGCAGAAGATTCTCTTGTGAAAAATACACAAACGCCTTTTTCTAGATTCTTCTCAACGCAATGGATAAGAAGTTAGTGAATCATAAACACTACAGCTCTCGACAATTAAAACCGATGGACAAAGAATTAGAACACAGAACGCAATTTAAGATCAAACATTATGCGGGCGATGTGATTTACAATATCAATGGTTTCCTCGACAAGAACAAAGACACACTCTTCCAAGACTTCAAACGTCTTCTCTATCAAAGCAAAAATTCTGTAATTAGCAAAATGTGGCCTGAGGGTGCCCAGAACATTTTGAAGGTAAGAAAGATGGTCGCTCATACATATGTTGAACCATATTACAATCATATTTTTAATATTGTATGTAGATACATGATTTCAATTATTTGAAAAAGATCGTATCTAAAAAAATCTGCGCATTATTTATTTTAGACGACAAAGAGGCCTTTAACTGCTGGCACCATGTTCCGCAATTCTATGATTGCACTGGTGAAGAATCTAGCGAGTAAAGAACCTTTTTATATCAGATGCATAAAACCAAACGAGGTAAAGTCTCCAGTTGTATTCGATGAGGAGAGAGTAAACCATCAAGTGAGATACTTGGGACTTGTGGAGAACATATTGGTGAGACGGGCTGGTTTCGTGTACAGACAACGATACGACAGATTTCTGAAAAGGTATTGAATCTGTTAGAATGCAGTAAAATTAAATAACAAAATGCTTATTCGAACTGATATAATCATCGGATAATTATTGAACAAGAATTAAAGGAACTAATAAGAGTAAAATAAATAAAAGAAAAACAAAATAATGTGTTTAGAAAAAATGAGCAATGAGAATTAGGTGGACGTTTAACTTTACGAGTTATGAATTTTTTTTTAATTATTGAACGATTAAATTATAAGTGTTTTAAATGCAAAGTTATGGAAATAACAATAAATTTAATTTTTCGGTTTTAGATATAAAATGATATCACAATACACATGGCCAAACTATCGAGGCGACAGTGATAAGGATGGCGTACGCACATTGATGGATGAGAAGAATTTCTCGGACGATGTTAAGTACGGGCACACGAAGATATTCATTCGCTCGCCGCAGACTTTATTTGCGTTAGAAAAGGTTAATTGGCCTAATCTGGATTTCATATATCGCGACAATATTTACAGTCAGTGAATATTGATTAATTATTTTGTTCGCAGATGCGCAGCGACTTAATACCAGGTGTCGTAATTCTCTTACAAAAGCAATGGCGAGGATATCTTTGCCGTCAAAAGTACAAGAAGATGAAGGCCGCATTAGTGCTGATGGAGCATTACAGAAGATACAAACGACGCGTGTATATCAAGCAACTCGAACGGACATTCAAAGGCGCCAAGAATCTGCGAAATTACGGCAAGACTTTACCATGGCCGCGCGAAAATTTCGCCGTGAGACACGTGGTGCCCGCTTTGAGAAATATGTACGCGAGGTGGTGGGCATGGATGATACTCAGAGCGATTCCTCGGGAGGATTGGCCGCAACTTCGATTAAAGGCATGGCAATTTTCGCCGTTTATTCTATCTCTATTATCGCAACTTGAGAAAGCTAATAAAGATCGAAGATCAGAGAGTTAATAAAGATCTTTCTGCCAGTTAAAATAGATTATCAGTAGCTCGATGCGATTCGATTAATTATACCATGAATTTGTTTTACAGATGGCCGCGGGTGCTGTGTTGCGTTCGAAGCGATCTTACTGGGGTCAAGACCGTCGTTGGGAGGGAAACTATCTGTCCAAGCCGGACGAGAATTCTCAAAGCGACGTTTTCAATTCTTCGATAAACAACCTACGAAATACCGACCACTTCAAGACCGTTCTGTTCAGCGCATTTATTAGGAAGACTAACAGGTTTTTTATTTTGTCAATAATCTCGTGATAAATAATGATATTATGATCGTGATAATATGGTAATCCAAGAAATAATACAGGTTCAACAAACCAGCGGATCGCGTTTTGGTGGTGACGGAACATACTGTGTATAAACTCGACGGCGTCAAGTTTAAGAACATGAAAAAAGGTATGCCGATAGCGGAGATCACTGGCCTAAGCGTTTCGCCTGGAAGGGATCAGCTTATCACAATTCACTCGAATCGTGGAAACGATTTCATTCTGTCGATCATCGCCAAAGACGACAGAGTCGGAGAGCTGGTTGGCGTGCTGAGCAACCGATACTATCAGTAAGTCGTCTCGAAAATATTTTAAAAACTCAATATCTAATATGCGAATGCGTTCTCTAGATACATACCGTATAAAATATTCCTGGTCTCTGAAAATTTTAATGAACAGTTCAAGCGAATTTCGGGGTGTACCTTTTTTATTTATTTGCAATTTTATTTGAAAGAATCTGGCAATAAAGTCTTTTTTTTCTTGGATAGGCTGCGTGGTGCCGATCTACACGTGACAGTGGATGTGAAGTTCAAATGTATGCTTGGCAACAAGAGCAGATTATTGCACATTGAAGTGATGCCTGACTTGATCGAGCCTACATTCAAGAAGGACGGTAATCAAATCATCTATGCCATTCCACCGTCGGTGGGCATCATCGATAGTGTTAATACAAGATTCGTAATAAATCCGCATTGATCAGTTTATAAGTCCGACGACTTATTCGAGACTGTATTATAAAGACATATATTTTTTGTCAAACGTTCCGCCGTGCGGTTGTTCTACATTCAGCGATTTTATGAGACAATATTCAGTACTCAGAGTTCGCATTTGAAAGTTTTTCCCAGTTGAATCATTTGTTTTTACATATTTTTCATGTAATATTAATCACGTTATGACGAATGTCAATGTAATGCGAATTTTACTGTGCTGAAAGTTCGATCAATGTCTATGTATATCTGTTGCGTAATCAAACGTTTAAATTAAATATAATGTCCAAGTTCTCGTTACATAATATATTATGCATATATTATCATAGGCATATATCATATATTATTGCAGACATATGACCGGAAATTCAAGCGCAGGTTTCTTTCCGTGAAAAAAATTTTGACAAGAACGTTATAATCACGTTTTAAAAACATTATTGATTTTTCTTCAATAATGTTATACAGCATTATAATTTCTAATTTCTCATTATAACTTCTAGTTATTTTTCGTACTTGTTCTACGTTTCAATAATTTTAGTGAAGAATTATTTTTAACATTTTTCGAGTATTTCTTAGTAGACCTAAGAAGTTTGAACTTTCGTCAACTTGCGTGCCTGCATAATAGATATACTTATGTCAAGAGTATGTAAAAAGAAAAAAATGTGACAGTACAAGTTAATTACATACACGTGACATATGCGAGTCACTTGCGTAGCGTGAAGCATACGAGAAACTTGATAAATTCTTTCCGTACGCTGGTATATTCCATCGGGTATAGCGCCCACGACGCATTTCTCTGTAAATACTCTTTAATATATTAATATTATTAGCTTGTAATGTGCGGCGTGAGAGAGGACGAGACGTAAAATCTACGAAAGTGAGTTTCACCGGGGGGGGGGGGGGTATAACAGTGAATGCGTAATTTATACAAGATAACTTAAACGTTAACTCATAGAAAGTCATCGAGTTGTCCTTTTCTCAAAGGAAAGTGCTACCGACGTGTTACGGTGATTATACAAAACGTTTCTTATTAACCGCAATGTGCCGTAAGCTTGTGGCCTTTTACTTACTACCAGATCGAAATATTTTTTTAAAGATTTTTGAAGATTTTTTACATAAATAAATACAAAAAGCACAGTACGATAAAACAAATATATATAAACTAAATATATATTACCGTACACCAGTAGTGCCTGCTAACTCGATACAAAATATAACGAAAGTTAAATGCGTCCTTTTCCAAAGAAAGTTTTGGATCTTTCCGTGTACTTAGATTTAGAGACTGTATAGGAATATATATATATACATACGATCAAGCTTAATCAAAATATATATTATTTGACGATTATTTCGCCATTACTTCGATTAACATGCGAAATTGTTATACATTGCCATAGAATCCGTTAATCCGGTATTTATGCATTTATAAAACATTCATTAAAAACGAGCTAATTTTCTTTTATTTATATATTCGAACAGAATTTACTTCATTTCCATTGGCAATTGTAATCGTGAAGTTAGAAATGTGCCATTGTTAGAAAATAAAGTGGAATTTTCATTTTATACTCCTTGTACGTTCCCTTTACTTTTCCTTATACGTTTCTCGTGTCTCGTGAAAACGCCGCGTTGTTTCACGTTATCACTTTGACATACTTTCAATATACGCAATATATAATATAAAAACCATTTGTATTATTTTTTTATTGTTGAAAAGCAACATCTTTATACAAAACAGCAGTTACACTAGTCAATCCGTTGATACATGTAGATGTATCCTAACTCTTTCGGCGGATTTTCCGATAAAGCGACCTGCAATAATAAATTTGTGTAAGAAGAGAAATATCAAAGTTTTCAGAAATAATAATCTTATAAAACAAAGATCAAGAAATAACTGTCGTACTTTTTCGTCATTAAATATCACCCATCGGTCTTCCTTCAGCAAGTGACAAACGTAATGGCCTACCATCGTCGATGTGCCCATATGCGATATAAAGCCCACTAATTTGTATCCTAAAACACGGAAACGCTTAAAACAATCGAAAAGGTACATTCAATTCCTCTCAACAATGCTATAAGCTTCATAAATTCCGATAATAATTTAGTTACATTATTTCTAACTTCCTTTATTTTCACTTCATTTTTGTCTATTTTGGCATGTCGCGTCCGTATTGTTTATATAAGAGGCCATATATTTTCTCTCGAATTATTGATATTACAATTCGCAGTTTGAAAAATACATATATTTGTGACTCACGACTGCTTCCGTCTTTGAATGACTCCTTCGTTGGCGCCGCGGTACCGTCCGTTTCCGGGGCGTCGAGCTCGGCTTGGTGACTGAAAATCCAATCGGCCGCACGCTCCAGATTATTGTTGGTCGCTTTGAGTGCCTTCGTTGCTTGCTCCCGCGTAAAGCCCATGCTCATCACCATTTCCAAAGCAGCTCGATCTGCCACAAACTTGTCTTCGCCTAAAATCAATCAATCAGGTAAAAAAAATCGCTCAATCGACTACGATTCAACGCTGAAGCGTGTCAATTTACCAGACTTAACGTCGACTCCTGGTGGCACGAATGGCTCGTCGAAATCGGAATCTGCGATGTGCTCCATCACCCAATTGGTCGCGGCCTCGAGGCTGCGGTTCTCCGTGAAGTACAGGGCTCGCTTGCACGCGTTTGGTGAAAAGCCTATATCCGTCAATTCCTTCAGAAGAACCGTGTCGTAGACAGGCGGCGGTGGTTTAACACCGTCCGGCAACAGTTCCTCGCCGGGCTGCAAACCGTTTCCACGTAGAAAACTCAGATCCACTGTGTCTGGCATCTCTACCGCTACGTCCAGCTTGATGGACGTCCAGTCTTCCTTCATGGTGAACTTCTTTAGATGGATCAGCAAGTAATCCGGAAAGCTGGCCAGTCTGGTGGTTCTAAAAAGATAGTAACGTGAAAAGAATTTGTTGTGAAAAATTAGATCTGGTCGATTTTTAACGATTATATGTAGATAGATAAGTAGAATACTCAGAGAAATGTAATAGATTATAATATTATTGATTGCTGAACGGAGTTAACGTGTTCGATATAATTATCAAGTAAATGGAACAACGTTTAGCCATCGGTAGCTATAACGATATTTACTTGTGTGCTATCGTCTTCTCGTTCAATGCCGAACTGTAAAACTGTTCCACAATTTCCGTGCGACTGAAACTTTCGAGGCATGACGACAATTTTATACGGGGTCTCACGATAGTACTGGAATCTAGCTTCTGCTCTTTCGCCTCGGCTTCCTTCTTCTGAGCCTCGTATGCAGCTACCTCGTCCTTGATTAGTCGCTTCATTAGTTTTAATTACTCTTCGAAAAAATTATCAAACGTGTTTGAATATACGCACCTTATTCACAGCCGCGTTCAATGGTATCGGCAGTGGCAGGATGTATTCCGGCCGACTGGTGTACTTGACTTTGTTGGATTTGCCACACTGGTATCTCTCCTCGACTTTGAATTTGAAACATTCCGTGGGACACACCTCGTGTCGATTGTTGCGCTATCAATAAATTTCCCCGATTAAAATCTTCGGCTTAGCTTAATAATAGATTTAACAGTGCATAAAGAAATGTTCGATTACTACTGAAAATGAAATTAATAATTACATTGAGTAAATTAATCAGGTAAAGAAGAAATTCCTGAGCATCTTGTTGTCGATTTGAGAAGAAATCAGCGTTTCCGCGACCGATCAGGACCTTAAACATCCGTGGCGGAATACCTTGCCGCGACTCGTCGTCCGTGCCGGATTTGCTCGGTTGATCCGAGTATTTACCAGAGAGTAAGCCGATACCCAATTTCGCCCTAAGGAAATTAAGATTTTTTGGATTATCCTTCAGAGTTTTAGACAATCGCTAAATACTACCTTATCGAGCATCACTGAAACTTACATTTGAACATTAATGTCCGACGCCGGGTCGTTGTAATTACTAGCGAATATTCTTGGCGCTTTCTCCACATATCTGAAATTTACCGGCAATTACTAGATGTCGATCTTATAACGTTCCTTTTATCAGAGAGACTCTACTAGTCCTATGTACGGTAGAAGCAAAAATCATTTGTGAAAAAACGGAAGCGCATCATAAAGAATTTTACGCACCTTTTAACGAAATCAGGAATAGTGAACAGCATTTGCATGACGCTGTTCAGGTAACAGGAATTTCCCAGATTGGTCAGTCCGGTGTAGCCGGGACCGTACAACGGTGTTAATTTGCTGGCCGCTTCCTGAAGGGAGACCCATTCGCCGAACTTTTGATTAAGATCCAATTCCAGTTCAATCATCGACTTGTCCGTTTTCTCCATCTGTGAGATGTTGATGCCCCAGTGCGATAGATGCGCTGCCAGATTTGGATCATCCACCATGTCGTCCTCGTCGTACGAGAACACGTCGGCCTTACCGCCCTTCGTGATCGTGCCTAGTTTCACGGTTAGAGGATAACCGGTTGCGCGGTAGTGTTCCTCGGCATGACCGTTGCCGCCACTTCCGTCGTAAAACTTGCGACCGCACAGTACGCTGCCGTCGGTCAGATTAAGCCAGAGATTCTGCGTGAGATCACATTTTTCGCACTTCCAACCACTAGGCGGGATTTTTTTACCGTTGTCCAGCTGTTTCAGAGTCGCGGCGTGTCTAAAAAGTCCGACAAACTTGACATTCTTGCTTGAAACAAAGATTTCTATTCAGATAATTAAACGTTATTTCAGTAATTAAAAGAAAAGTTTCATATTTTCTGAATTTAAATGCTTATAAATTCCAAGTGATAACTTAAAAGCAATATAAAAGCGTTTAGCATATTGTAAAGCACATTTGTGATAATAAGTAGCAATACTCTCTAATATTTGAACGTATAATTTAATAGATATGTGAAATTAATCAAGATCATCCAATTAATAAATTTTTTAATAGTAAATTTTAATAGACTCACTTTGACTCCGTCCTGACTTCTCCGTCCCACATGTTAGCTACGGCTTCTACCTGTGCCACTGCCCATGCGCCTTCCATTTGTAATACAGTTTTAACTGCCTGTTCCACCTGCCAACAGTATTGTGTATTTTAAATATTATCGATTATACATAATTTCACAGATAAGTCCTACCTTTTCGGGCAGATCGCTCGTGGGATAAGCGATAGTAAGGAAATCAGGTAAAATGACTATCTGGTAGGTCTCCTCATAGATATACTTCTGCTGATCAGGCATGAATCCACCAACTGTTCCTATCGCCAATCGCGTGATTTTCTTCTCAGGTCCATCTCCCTGCTCCTCAGACGGAATCTATAAAAAATTTTATAGATTTCTGAATTCAGATGTGAAAAATTATATCTAACAAATCTCTATTGCCAATGTGATCTATTAATTATTCTTATTAACAAAAATTAAGTCTCGTTTGAATAAAAGTGTAATTACACATCAAATGCCAATGCGAATGATAGCGTTCGTTAGTACATTAGTATCGACAATTTAATTAGTATTGGCAATGTAGCTTAGCACTTGACAGAAGTCTTATATATGGAACGTCTTGGTTATATTAATTATATCGTATTATATTAGCCTTTAAAGATAAAAGTTGAAACAACTTTTCCACAAACGTGTCACAAAATTGTCTCTGCAAACTGAAATTACCTCCTTCTTAGTACGCTTAATATGAAGGTACACAGGATTGCCGGTGTTCTCATAATACCGGGTGACATGCTCCCGTCCGAAGCCCAGGAAGGTGGTGAGACTGACGTAGAGGCCGGTAGCCGTGTCCTTGGACAGAGAAAATATTTTTTTCAACCGATAACGATCGCGCCCGACAGTCTCGTAGGGGGACAAAGGACGAGGGATAATCTTACTGGCGTGTCGAAGGAGTAAACGCACTCGTCCTTGTATATCCTGTCGCCGGCACGCGGGACATTGATCTTATCCAGGTGTTTCGTTAACTCCGTCAGCTCCATGGCGAAAAGAGGCAGTTTGCCGGATTTGTTTCGGGCTCCGGCCGAGTTTCTTCTTCTTCCTCTCCTCCTCTCTATCTCTCTTCTCTCTTCCTCCTCTGCCGGCTGCCCTCTTCGACGGGACGGGACTTCACGGGACGGGAGTCAGGCAGTCAGGGAGGGAGTGCAAGGTGGTGCAAGGGAGTGACAAGCCAAACTCCGGATCGCTCCCGAAGGCCTCGCGCGGTAAAAGCGCGAAGCTCCTGGAATATCCAGGGCTGCCAATGTCGAGATTGTCAAGAGAAAGAACAAAGAAATTCTCCGCATAGGTTGTCCGCGCGCCCTCGCCGCCTCTCCGCGCCGCTCGTGACCATGTGCAGAGAGAAACCTGAGAGAGGCCATCCCGGCCTTTTTCGTGTGTTGCTGTGTTGCATTTTCCGACGCGCCGCCTGAGAAAATGCAACTCAACTACGTCGTATCGCTCGGTAACCGCACATGGTTTGCGTCCGTGCTAGGTTCGTGCCGAAGCCGAACTAGCCAGCTGGAGGGGATATTCTGGCCGCGGCGGCCGCGCTTCCATCTTGCGTATTCCAATTAATAACGAATTACAATAATTAAAATTACAAAATTAAGATTACATTCTTCAAAATTATTACGAACTTTGTATCTCATAATTTTGAAAAATATAATCGTAATTTTATAATTTTAATTTTCAGATAAATGTCAAATTTTGCAAGCAAGAAGCTATTATTTGAGCGTTGATTCAAACCTTCACATTTATGTGAAATTTATAATAATTAACGATAATTTTTAAAATGTGAAATTCTATAGATAAAGAATAAACACCGTTATTATCTATTAAGAAATCGTCTTATGTTGATTTCGTATAATATATCCGGCATTAGTATCATACAATTTCAAATTTATTACACGTTTCCTTATAATTCCTTATTACAATATAACTTTCTTATAAATAATGTTACATATGGACGGGTAAAAGCCATAGTGGTGTAAGTCAAATTTTTGAAAATATTGTCTTGTATGCATAGATGCAATTTATATATTGTATAAATTTTGATCGCATATAAAGCTAAGTAGCGAAGCACCTCGCGAGGTAGAGGAGTGTTTCGCGAGGCAAGGGAAGCATCTCGCGAGGCAAAGGAGCGTCTC
>NW_020225291.1:0-4333 GCF_003070985.1 Temnothorax curvispinosus | reverse complement strand
CCGCGATCGCATAGAGCGCGAGTATCAAAATGAGGGCTTCTCTAACACCCTCCCTCGAGAGCAGCGCCGGTTTCAATCTCTGTCGTCTTTCGAATCCCAATCGATTCCATACAGAAACGGTGCTTGTCCTTGGGTAGACCTTTGGTGAGAAAGTCCGCTGGCATCCTCTCCGTAGATATATGCTTTACTTCCAGATGGCCTTCATGTAGAGCTTCTCTCACAAAGTGATGTCTTATATCAATATGTTTGGATCTGGCGTGAAAGGTATGATTATGCGCCAGTAATCGGGCTCCTTGATTGTCGCTCATTACTCGAATCCTTCCAGGATTAGACACTCCAAGTTCCGACATAAACCCTTGGAGATACAGGGCTTCTTTCGTGGCCTCGGTTAGGGCCATGTACTCCGCTTCGGTGGAGGATAGGGCAACGGTGCGCTGTTTTCTGGACTCCCAGCTTATTGCGGCACCATTCAATGTGAATACGAATCCGGTATAGGACCTTCGATCCACTGGACATCCGGCCCAATCAGCGTCGACGAATCCCTCTATAGCTCCAGATTCTCTAGTGTAGACGATCCCGAGATCCACAGTTCCCTTCAGGTATCGCAGAACTCGCTTTGCCGCCTTCCAATGTTGCTCGCCATGACAAGTATTAAATTGGCTAAGGTAACTGACTGCGTGCGATATGTCGGGCCTCGTAGCAATACTTAAGTAGTTCAATGCTCCAATGAGTTCCTGGTACGGCCGTTTCTTCTGGAGTTCATCTTCGTTAGGTACGTCCTTGTCCAGCCTTACACCCGTCTCAATAGGAGTGGCCACGGGGTTGCAGTCCTTCATTTCAAAGCGTGAAAGGAGCTCTCGAATGTAGCCAGATTGGGATACGGTAATGGAATCTTTCTTCCTGGTGATTTCAATTCCCAGACAATAGTGTGCAGTACCCAAATCCTTCAAGTCAAATTCCTGCAACAGAGCTTTACGTATCATATTAATATCCCGTTTGTTACGATAAAATATCAATAAATCGTCTACGTAAACTAAGACGAATAGGGGATCCTCCCCTCCTTCTAGACAATAAACGCATGGATCAGCATTGGTTGGAGTTAGACCCATCTCGAGTAGCTTCTCTTCCAGTTTATCATGCCATTGACGACCAGATTGCTTCAGGCCATAAAGAGCCTTCAACAGACGACAGACCTTTCCACCGCCTCGAAGTTCCTCTAACATCTTCTTTGCCCGGCTTCCTACAACGTCCTTGGTACTTCTCCTAGAAATAATTTTCTCTAGACTTTTCTCGAGTAGCTCAGGCAACTCCATGTAGATTTCCTCTTCGACATTGCCATGCAAGTAGGCTGTTGTGATGTCCATCTGGTCAACCTTGAGATTATGTTTAGCTGCGATAGCGAGTAACAGCCGCATCGAGCCCAATCGAGCAACAGGGGCATACGTCTCGTGGTAGTCTATTCCGGGTCTTTGAGTGAAGCCTCTGGCAACGAGGCGAGCTTTCCTCCTTTCGACCTGTCCGTTTTTATCGTATTTATTTCTTAAGACCATCCGACATCCAATGACATGATTGCTCTCGGGCCGATCGACGATTTCCCACGTAGCATTTTTTACCAAGCTTTCAATCTCGTCGATGATCGCAATCTCCCATTCCTCTTTGTCCGGTCCATTGAGCGCTTGTTGGTAAGAAATTTCTGATGAGAGACTTGCTAAGTTCACTTCGTGTTCAGTTGAGTCAAGCAATTCATCTCGATCCGAGTCGACAGTTTCTTCTCTGTTGGATTTGGAGGATCGGTTTCCATCGCGTGGGGGTTGATATGTTTTCCGCGGACGGCCAGGTTTTCCTGTAAGGATCTTTTTAGGTCGGCCAGGGCCTCTTCTAGCCGCTTCCGTGTGAGTGTCTTCGTCTTCCTCCATGGCATCCCCTTGATTTTCCACCTCGCCTTCTGGTTCTTTATCGTCTTCATCTATGTAAAGTTCACAGAAAGTTGGTGTCTTTTCTTCATTGCGGATCAATTTCTGATCGCAATCGCGTGGCTCCGATTCTTCCGTGGGGGTAATGTCCAAAAACTTTACGTCGCGTGTGATAATCGTCCTCTGCTTAGCTGGGATCCACACTCGATAACCACTAGATGACTCGTCGTATCCGAGGAAAACACCTTTCATTCCTCGTGAGTCAAGCTTACTCTTATTAGGAGTTTTGTCCAATGCGTAGACCGTCTCTCCAAAGATTCGCATGTGTCCTACGTTTGGCCTTTTTCCATGCCATAGTTCAAAAGGCGTTTTATCCTTCAATGTTCTCGTGATGCAACGATTTCTCACGTAATTCGATGTAGCCACCGCTTCAGCCCAGAACGAAACAGGGAGCTTTGATCGTGTCATCATGCAGCGTGCCATCTCCATCAGGGTGCGGTTCTTTCTTTCCGCTACGCCGTTTAATTGCGGCGTGTACGGAGTCGTAAGTTTCCGTGTGATTCCTTCCTTCTTCAGAAATTGGTCGAATTCCTCGTTACAAAATTCTCGTCCATTGTCCGATTGGAGGCTCTTGATTTTCTTTCCGGTCTGCTTCTCGACAAGGATCTTAAAGTCCTTAAATGCCTGCAAGACTTGGTTCTTACCGTGCAAAAATCGCACTTCTGTCCATCGTGAGTAGTCATCCGTCAATGTGAGAAAGTATTTGGCCTTTCCTCTAGATTCACTCCGCATGGGTCCGCATAAATCCGCGTGGATGATCTCCAGTAATTCGCTGCTTCTCTCAGATTTCTTACCGAATGGTAATGCCGTGAGCTTAGCTTCCGAACAAATTTCGCATGCGATTGCTGTTTTGTCGTTCTCAATGCGAATTCCAGAGACTGCTTCTTTCCTGTTCATTTCCAGTAAATCGTTATAGTTTAAATGGCCGAATCTCTCGTGCCAGAGAGCCAATGAAGATTTGCGTGTAGCAACTGAGGCTGTGTGAGCTGACTCCACGTCGGCCTCACGTAAAAAGTATAAGTCTCCCTTCCGATCTGCAATTAGAACTGTGGTCCCGTTAGCATTTTTAATAGTGGCCTTTTCTTTGGTGAAAGTGACTTGATTTCCGGCATCCGTGATTTTCGAGACTGAAATCAGATTACTTCGTAGATCGGGTACGTGTAATGTATTTTCCAGATGGACAACTCTGTTCACACTTCCATTTGTGGATGCGATTTTAACAGTACCCTTCGCCTTTACTTCGGTGGATACGTGATTGGCTAGGTTGAGTTTTGTGCTTTCGGAGTCTGTAATGTCATCAAACCTTTCCTTGTCGTGGCATAAATGGGATGTGCATCCACTGTCGAGGCACCATGCATCATTCCTCCGAGCATTTCCTACGGAATATGAAGCATCTCTAGTAGAGGTTAGAAATGAAACGTCCTCACCTATGGCGGCTTTCTCCTTGTTGTCAGAGCCTTTTCCGTTTCTTTCAGCCTTTTCGGTGCACTCATTAGCCTTATGACCCACTCGACGACATCGATGACATCTGAATTTGAAAGGCTTTTGGGAATCGTCTTCTTTATCACCTGACTTAGTAACCGGTTTGTAAGTGCCCTTTTTTCTATTCAGCTTTCCTTTCCGAGCTAACATGGCTTGCTCATCGATCTGACTGCGTTGATTTCTAACCGTATTTTCATCGAGAATCTTGACTTTCAACAGTTCCGGCATAGGTAACGTATCTCTCGATTCGATGGCGCATCTGAAATTCTCGTAGCTATCTGGTAGACTATGTAGAAGCATAATTGATTGTAACTCAGTACTGACCTGTATAGTTAATTCCGATAATTTGTCGACTATATCAAAGAATTCATCGACGTGTCGTTGCACATCGCCGCCTTCAGCGAGCCGATGACTCATCAATCGTTTCCACAACGATACCTTCTTCGCAGGTCCCTTCGACTCGAAAATCGCTTCCAGCTTAAGCCAGATTTCCCGGGCTGTTTGGCAGTTTCTAATCTGCTTGAGTTCGGAATCACCTACCGCCAAATATAGGTCAGCTTTCGCCTTTTCATCTTCTTCCTTCCAAGCTCGCAATTCTTCAGCTGCCTGTGGTGCTGGTTTATCTCCGCTGGCGTACGGCCACGTTCTGTTTTTTGTCATTAGAGCCTGCATTCTCAATCTCCAGGTATCGTAATTTTCCCTGGATAGCAGGGGTATGCGCGTAATATTAACGGCTTGTCCGTCCATGGCGTCGCTCAATTCCGCGTTGCACTTCCGCGTGGTTTTCGCGTCAGCCGCTTACAGGACTCACTTATAACCGAATATCTAAATGGCTTTACGGTCTGGGCCCATAACCTGTTGAGGCAGGATATCGAATG
>NW_020225290.1:0-2149 GCF_003070985.1 Temnothorax curvispinosus | reverse complement strand
AATAGAGAATACTGAGAATATTAAGGAAGGAATTAAACAGAACTGAAAAGAACTAAACAGAACAGAATAGTTATAGATATTATGCACAGCCATATTGAATATAAATTTAATACTAAGCAAGGAATTAAACAGAACTACTATTTCCGTCGAATAAACTTATAAATCTGTCGCTTACTTATAAAATACATTTGGCAGCATGCATAAAAAATCTATTAAAAAATCTATTCCATTATTGATACACTTACGAGGGTAGTCCAAAAAGTTTAGAGCCTATCGACTTAAAAGGAAACTATTTGACCGAATTTTTGAGCGAAAAAATAATGTTTGAGGCTCAAAACTTTTTAGACTACCCACGTACATTGTGTTATTTTTTGTAGTTTATAGAAATGAATAAGTATCACGTTCAAATGTACAGTCATATTGGATATACATTTAAGCAAGGAATTAAACAAAACTGAACGGATCTAAACAAAAGTTCTGTTTAATTCTGTTTAGATCCGTTCAATTTTGTTTAATTCCTTGCTCAAATGTATATCCAATATGGCTGTACATTTGAACGTGATACTTATTCATTTCTATAACTACAAAAAATAACACAATAGGTTTGTTCGCGTTGCTTAAATCCCCAAACATTTTGCACTTGAAATGAGATAAATATATATTTGGCCGTTGGAGAGAGAGAAAGCGAAGATGCTGAGTACAAAAAGTGCAAGCAACGCGAATGGAGTGAATGTATGTGTATCAATAATAGAATAGATTTTTTATGCGTGCTGCCGAATGTATTTTATAAGTAAGCGACAGATTTAAGTTTATTCGACAGAAATAGTAGTTCTGTACAATTCCTTGCTTAGTATTAAATGTATATTCAATATGGCTATGCATTTGAGCGGGATACTATTAATATCTATAACTATTTGTTTCCACCGAATAAACTTAAATCTATGTCACTTATAAAATACATTTGGCAGCACGCATAAAAAGGAAATCTATTCTATTATTGTAACACATACATTATTTTTTCTAGTTATAGATATGAATAAATATCGTGCTCAAATGCATAGCCATGTTGGATGTACATTTAATACTAAGCAAATAATTAAACAGATCTGAACAGAACTAAACAGAATTAAACAGAACTTTTGTTTCCACCGAATAAACTATCACTTACTTATAAAATACATTTGGCAGCACGCATAAAGAGGAAATCTATTCCATTATTGTAACACATACATTGTGTCACTTTTTTTTTTGTTATAGATATGAATAAGTATCGCGCTCAAATGCATAGCCATGTTGGATATACACTTATCTATATTAATTATTATTCTTGCAAATTCGCCTATTTTGCCTTCGTCTAACTTGTCTGACTTTTCTTGGAAGAAAAGAAGATTTATTTGTAGTTGATGAACTGTCGATATTCCTGTAACAAAGAAATATATAATTTTTTCTCGCATATGAAATAATTATTGTGGTATTATATTACGTTAATATACACTGACCACAGGTATTGAATTCTTTTTGAGTACAGAAGTGCTACTTCAATAAGTAATCAATATGAAAAATCTTTACGAGTCTCTATTCAATAGCCAAACTAGGAGCGTCTAAAAGCTTTACACTTTTATACTTGAAAAGGATTCAATATCTGTACATTACTGTAGATTACATTACGCATCATATTAATACATTAATAGAGCATAAAAACAACTTAAAAGTTTCAACTTCAAGTTCAATAATAAAGTAATTATAAATGTAAATATTTCTGTATTAAATTTGTAATAAGTTCTGCATGAAAAATGTTTGCACATTTTGCAAAAAATCTTATAAAAACTATATGTTTACATGTTCTTGTTAATCAGGTTTAATAACGTTTATAGTACTATCTAATTCAAAAGTTTGTTCTATTTGAGATCTTAACGTTGAAATGTAAGCCTACTGTGATACCAAAGAGAAATCCGAGAGCAGCCATGCTACATGATTTTTTTGCAATGTCTAAACGCACATTTATTTTTCAATACATGGAACATATTTCAAATTCATTTCATTTATTTTTACCGTATAGGATAAAGAGATACATAATATGATATTTACATAAAGGATATATCTATATATATACACATTTCTGTAACTTTTAAAACTAATATTTTTAAAA
>NW_020225289.1:17670-33721 GCF_003070985.1 Temnothorax curvispinosus | reverse complement strand
TGTGACTCACGACATGATCTCTGGAGAAACATTTAATTGTAGCTCGACGGAAAAAAAATCACGCGAATAATGAATGGTATAAGGAAATCACGCGAGTTATAAATTACATTGTGATTCATTTCGATGGAAACTTTAACACATTGCAATAAATATGACAAACGCGAGACATTTGATTAAAAAAAAAAAAAAAGATATAATACGAAGCTCGTTATATCGATGTATTTAAGGATATTCGCAGTCGCCTTGGAGCAAGTTAAAAGGAAAAATCACAGAGTGGTCTTTTGAAATAAAAGAAAAAAGAGAGGGAGAGAGAGAAAAAAGAAGATCGCGCATCACTGACGCGGCTCGTCGAACGAGCAGCACGCGTTACAAGCGTCTGCTTTTTAAAGCTCCTCCCTCGTTGTAGCGTCATTATATGCTCCGATAAGTCCGGTAATGCCCTTTAATAAGTAGCTCGGCCAGCGAGATGCTGGAAAAGAGCAATTTGTATTTGACGGGTCGACATCGTGTAAACTACGTCTATTAACGAAGTCAAAATTTTTATTCTCCCTCTATAAATTTGCGAAGAATAATCAGCTTAAATGTAACGAACGAGTATAGTACGAGAACGCTCGGTCACAAGTTGCGTTTGCGTGGAATAAGTACGATCGATTGAGCTAATAGCAGTGGAATATTTTATAATAATAATATTAATATTTGTACTGTATGGCAATAATTATGAAGTACATTCAGTTTGAAAGTTGTAAAAGTAGTTAATTGAATTATAGAAAAATATCAAATCAGATATTTAAATATCCAAATCGCATCGCTGTATAAAGAATCTCTCGGATTCTCATCGATTACATATTTTTAATCCCTTTAATTAAATCTCTGCAAAATATTTTATGAATCTATCATTGATACAAAAGTACAATATATAATTTACTGTACACGTCCATTTATTAATCCACTATATTTCGATATCAATATGAATAACATCAAAATTGTTGTATTGATATATTACGTTGTAACATAATATGAGCTTTGAATTATCGCGTCATCTCGCACTCCCTGGATTAAATCCAATCAAATTTACATAACTAATTACCTAACCGAGAAAATTTCATTAAAACTTATCTAAACAAATATATGCGAGTTTCTACGCATCATCTAAAATTAGTTGATGCAAAGTTGGTATTTCATGTCGGATTTATTAGCGTGACACGTACAACATAAACTACGCGCAACTCAAAAATATAAAAAAATTTTTTTTGATAAGTAAGTTAAAGTTTACGATATATTCATTTTAAAAGAGATTTCTAGATTTACATAAATTGGAGCAAAGTTGCATATTTCAAACAGAGAAGATATATGTAGCAGAAAATATGCACAGTAAAAATATACTTCACGGAGTGAATCGGAGTTGATCTCTGCTGAAAATTTGATCAAAGGCCAAATGTAGCTTATAAGTTTTTAACATTACGTATATCAACAACTAAATTTCAAATTCAATTTATCGGAGTTCTGGCGTATACTAAAATATGTATGGATTGATATCTTTCTTTCGAATCGCCCTAAAAGCTTTAATAAATTCTTGGGCGCAAATGGAAATTTCGCTAAGAAAGAAATCGACTACAAATTTCCTTTTTACTTTTCCCTAAAGACAAGCCCGTACCGGAAATACGGAGAGAACACTGCAAGTGATGAAAGAGGGATGATTTTTACGGGTGGGCTCGGTCGGCGTCGTTCATTGCCAGCTGTTAAAGGCTCTTCGGTTTACTAACGACACTAACGGGTGTCGGGGCACAACGAAAGAGTCGTTGTCGGCATACAAAAGTCAAACTCGCAATACCTTGTGCAGGTCGATAAATAATCCTGCGGGGGCACCGGCGCCGCCACCGTTGAGTCCCGATGCCGCCTGCACGTACATACACGCTGGTGTGCGGTACGTGTCGTGTATGTGTGTATACGTGTGTACGTGTGTGTGCGCGTGTATCCTTTGTCCCACGGCGGTGTGGTAATCCGACGTGTCCCTCCTGTGCCGGCGCACCGGAGTAGGAGCGACGAAGAGGCACGTAGTGAAAGAGAAGGGGAGTCGTACGAAGGCGGCAAAAGCCGAGCGCACTTTATTATTTACGTATCCACATTGGCCGGCGAGGGAAGGAACAGGCACATTCGCTCACTTCATTCGCGCGTAAGAGAAAAAAAAAAGAAATACGGACGGATACGACGACACTCCTCCGGCACGTATACACACTCTCACCAATTACACCGCTACGTGCGGTCACGCACGTACACACATATATACGTAATACACATGTGAACACTCTCGCCGCTCGGCTGCGTCGGCCGAGGATGCCCGAACGGTCGCCGAAGGACTTGGCAGAGAACACGGACAGAGAAGCACGCGGCGACGCACACACGCGCGCAATCCACGCTCCGACGATAACCGTTACCGCGAACGAACGCGAGGGATCGGCGTAGGGCTGTGTCTCCTCGCTTATCACTTTATCGTTTCGCGTCGCGTCGCGAGTGTTTTCGGCGTCGCGTCACTCCAACTGTGTCTCGCGCGCCGCGTCGTAACGACTCGAGCGTTTGGCGTTCACTGAGCCAGTGCCTGCCCCTTCCATCGCGCCCGATGCTGCCATCGCCGTTACCACCACCACCATTGCTACACCACTACCAGTCTTCGGTGTGTTCGTGATGCTGCCAGTAACGCTGCTCCGCGCACAACGGAGCGCGTGGTTGGCATGATAGTCGCATTTGTCAAAATGATTCTTTCCTCAAGGGGAATATCGTTACAATTGCGATTCATGTAGTATTGAACTCAGCATCGCAACATGGAAGAATGTATTTCCCACGTACACGTAAAATATCATATCGAAATAAAAATGACGATTGTAAATCATGTAATTGTCGCGTGCGATAAATGTATCGCATATGATATACAATATACATACGCATATGTATACTGGGAAAAGAAATTCAAATAAAGAAACCATAAATTTTCCTCAAGAAGAATAATATCGTTGCAATTGCGATTCATGTAGTATTGCATTCAGTGCACGATTGCAACGTGAAAGAATATATTTCCCAAGTACATATAAAATATATCGAAATAAAAATGACGATTGTAAATCATGTAATTGTCGCGTGCGGTAAGTACATATTATGTACCTATGTATATGTATACTGGAAAAATAAATTCAAATAAAGAAACTATAAACGATCATTGAAATTAATTGAATCCTACAACATCAACACCTTAAAAAATTCTTAATAAAAAAACCATGTAGGCAGTTATGAATAAATTAAGTTAATTTCAATCTACAGCGCAGTTAATTCATTCTTATTATTACAACAAAAATATAAAAAAATATATAGAAAAAATAAAATTTTATTTTTTTATTATATCGTTCGTTTATTATTCTCATTTATTTTGTTAATTTTTGTGACTACTAGATATTTATAGTTTTTGTCATTTAATGAATAAAGTATTAACGTGTACGATAATAATAAAGACGAATTTTTGTGATTTTTGTTTCTGAAAGTCTGAACGTGAAGAGATCGCGTTTACGTCTTCGAGACGTTACCGGACACGCACGGTCGTTACACACGCTCGTTACACGCGTGTCCATTTCGTATGTTATACGACGCGGCCGGACGATAAAGCATGCGTTTACGGCGCCGTAGTCTATCCATTAGTCTTCGCCGAAAACTGTGAAACTCGCGATGACTCCGTGCCAGGAATTCGGGCGATGAATTTCGCACGAGTCCGGCCAGAAATAGCCCTCGGGGAGAAACGAAAGGAAAACGGAGAGAGGTTCAAAAGGAATCGTTCTACCAGCGCCTATTCATCGGTGCGACTAATTGCGCGATCTTTTGAGACGCCAAGCTGTGGCGGCGCGCACGCTCGCAAATGACTCGCGACCAAAAGACACACAGTCCCCTTATGGACTTGCTACTAGGTTCGTCAACATTTTTGAAATTCAAATTGCGCGCAGCCTCGGGAGATAATAGCTCGCATTCGCGCCGCTCATTTACCGCTAAACGCGTCTCTACCTACTCTCAACTTTTATAAAGTCGCGGAGATTCGAAGAAGCTACAGCAATTCTCTGTAAAATAATACCTGGAGCATTAACGGTAAGGTAAGATATCTCTAAATGTGACCATTGACTTTCAATATAATCGACTAATATGAAATACTGAATGTTGAAAAGATAAGAGTCAGACAAGAATCAATAATCGTATCGCCGAAAACATAGTTCGTTTAACGTTAAAAACTTATTTGGTCTATTCATAGATTGAAAATATGATAATATTAGCGAGAAAATTATTGACGAATATAAAAAAAGCATATCACATATTATAATCACAGACAGATAGAGACATTGGCTATATATATGTACAATACGTATTCTTAGAAAAAAGAAAAAGTCAGTTTTTTTCTCATTTTACTCATGTCAGATGTACAATTACTGTCTATTGTGAAGAACAAGAAATTCAGTATTTCATCTCTATTTCTCTTTTCGACCCTTTTCGAATGAAATTCCCAAATATATCCTTGTATACCTGTATAGAAAATATATAACATACCGATATAGTTTGTCTCTTCATGACTAATTAATATATTACAGTCTAATTACACAATCGACAATCGTATCTAAAAGTGAACATACGCTGTCGTTATAAACTATGATATTTAGGATAAATCTGGAATTAAATATTCGAGCTATTTGTGCTTGGATTATACAATCGATTATCTACCGGATATGATTAACATTTTTATCTTAATAGCCCAATACATATTGAAAATACGACTGAACAGTGGTAAAGCCCCATGCCTTTCGATCCTTTTTAAAAAACCAGGTATATCCGATACCTGAACCTAAATAGAGGTCGAGTCTGCGAAACAAAGGGGAGCTGTCAGGAACGCTAATAGCTTGTAATCCGAGAATAAAGCCGTATACAAAAGTCAACTTTTACCAATCCCTAGTGAGAATGTGTAGAATTTTTTCAATTTATTTCTCTCTTTAATTAACTACCTTTAAATTTATGTTTTAATTATAAAATAAATTATAAAATAAAATGTGATATAAAAATAGAAGGAACATTATCATTAAAACACGATAGCTAAATAATCATAAAGTTTTCATGCAGTTAAAGGATCATACCAGATTCTATTAGTATTAATTGATGGAAAATTGATGGAAAATAGAGACTCGCGCGCGGGGTCGCTTTAATAACATCCGAGGATATCAAATTACGCGAACCCGTTTTAAGGCTCTCCTCGCTTTTACGGCCTCCTCGCACAATTCTGCGGCCTACAACGCGCGTTTAAATGCGAAAGGCGTATTTGACCATTAAGCGCCGCGAGTAAAGTGCGGAAAAATATGCGCGAGCGGGGCGCAACGGTGAAGAAATTGCATGCGAAAACCTCCGACCGTCCGCGCGCGTAAACGAGCGGAAAAGTTTTATGCTCTTTCTCCTCCTCTTCGCCGCGCACGTGTACGAGAAGGGAAATGCATATTCGCGGAAACACACCGCTCGGGGAAACGTGAAAGTTCGTAGTTGGCGCACGTATCCGAAGGCTTGAAAAATATGTGGACTCTCGCGGGCCCTGCCAGCAAAAGCAAGCTTCTCGACGGCGACGTTCGCGGAAAATGAGCACGCTCATCGTGGGCGACGGTTACTTCTCTAACAGTGTTTCACTTCTCGCCACGTTGCACTTTTAACGAGGCATTTATCACTATTCACTGGAAATTCCGCTACGTTTCGTCTTACGTGTATCGTGAATTTTTATTTAACACATCATATTATCATACCCATGGCAAACATCTTTATTTTTTATATACTACTGTCGTCAATGTCAAAAATAATATCGCAATGTATGTAATATTTCAAATAGAAATAAGATGCTATTCTCTACAGCTTTGTTAAAAGATTTTTAATGGTTGCACTATAAATTAATATCATAATTGTAAAATGTAATCTAAATGTAAAGATATAATATCTGCATATATACCAGAATGCTGTGGTTGTACATTTACTATTATTACAGACACATGCATTTCTTTGCAATTAGACATTCAAGCTTAATTAGACATTGTTACGTATATCTATGTTTCTCAACATTTGCCACGATTTCTTGCAATTCCGCGCGAAACGTGTCGGTGCCTTTGTAACAATTCGCATATATACGCTCCTTAAATCTCAGAGAATGTTCTCACGCCGATAACCCGGCAAAGAGTTTATCTTTGCACTTAGTAGTGCGCGCGCTGCATCCTTATGGAGTATCGTTAACACATTAAAAGGCTGCAGGTTACCATAATGCATCTGTATGGAACGTCTCGTCCCAATGAATCGGCCTCAGGCCAGAGTGAGGAGGAGCACAAAAGAGAGATTTCGCATTGACACGAATTCACTGCCGACCCTCGACAATTACGCATTAGACCTATATAGAACACCTGGTGGATCGATGCCGAGGGCGAGAGAGACCCTTCTTCGTTACGTTTCGCCCTCGGTATATTCATCGAATAAATTCAGCGCGCGCCAATGACTCCACGACAAAATCTCCGAAATCTCGCACGGCAATTAAATCGACTTCCATTGAAATTTATTTCACCATATCAGATATTGTCTCGCGTAGCATACGTTTATTCGTAAATTAACTTTCCCACTGTATCTCTCGGAAACGAAAAAGAAACATTGAGATCGCTCAACTTCAGAGATAAACTTTTAGTCTCCATTAATGAAAATAAAAAACGTTTTACGCAAAAGACATATTTCATTTCCATCGACATTTCTCAATGCTGAATAATTGATCGATATACAACAATATTTTGTGGCATGTTTTCGTAATATAATATATTGCCAACATTGACAGCTTGCAAACATAAAAGCGCCAAAAGGAAAATTTGTATTTCGCGTGACAAGGTACGTTGAGAATCCATTATTTTCCGAAACAGCGGAAGAGAGCGACGACAATAAATCAATATCTAGAAAGCATTACGGACGTATCTCGCATTCAACGACAATCCAGCTTATCGCTGTTCACATAGTTCACGACATAACGTATCGCGTATCGATAATAATATCTGCCAACCCCGGTAATATCTACTCTTGACTACGGACTGTTTGCTTGTAGTTATCGCGCTATATCAACTTAATAAAGAGGAATAACTCGCCGGCAACGGGCGATTGATTTGGTTCTGCTAGTATAAAAGAACACAATGTAAGACATACGAGACGTAAGAACACAAGCATCTTACGTCAGACGGTTTATAGGTCATTGAACGAAAAAAAAGAACCCCATTAAGCGCCAAAAAGGCACAACAATAAAACTTCGATCGAATCTTATAGCCTTTTTTCTACTCTTTCATGTATTATGTAAAAGAATATAGATATGTATAATTTCATTGTAAAAAACAATAAAGTAATCAAAATGTACTTCACTCATGTGAGTATCTTTAATCGCTTGCAATTCAGAAGCTATTCAGATCTCTTCATACATTTTTCTCAAGAAGCAATCAACTTCGATTGAAGAACCCGTAGACAAACGGAAGTGCGGTGAACCCGGAATACCATGTAGGTGGGTGCCGGAGGGGAGAGAAAAAGGGGACGAGTGTGGTGCCGCAGAAAGAAGACACGTGCGCGAATCGATCTACTAAAATGGCTCTCGCTATGCGAATCACCGGCCATCAACATTGCATGAATAATGAAGGACATCGCGAGTCTCTCTCTTTCTCTCTCTCTCTTTCTCTCTGTAATTCTCAAGTCCTTACTTACTCACATATTACCACCCGTATGCAGATAAACTATCATAAAATCGTCGTTATGAGCAATACACGCGCGTGCGCACGCAAAAAGCCAAGCGTATATAGATATCGATGTTAATTAACCCGTGTATTTTTCGTGTATAATTTACCATCCGCTTTTTGCACGTTTGATCGCGACTTCTTGGCCTACCGCAGGAGTATACAAGTATATATGTGTGCGAGTGTATTCGAATGGAGACACCGACGCCGGTGGTATGCAATGTCGGCGGTTTATTAGCAAAGCAAGCGTACGCCTAGATATTCTCCGTATCGTCATTTCTGCAAAGAGTGCGGTTGCGTTGAAATTGTTTGAGAATCCCACGCGCAACTGGATGTTGCCTCGTTATTATTATTATTTCCGATATCAATTTATGAAACATTGATTTTAGAAAATGAACGTATAATAGCGCAACTTTTGCCACTCCGTATCCATAAATATTTCTCCCACGTATCACCGATAGAGTTCTATCGCGTATTTCGTCGTAGAATACAAATCGTCCGTCGAAATGGACTTAGACGAACGTTGCGTGAAGGGAAAAACAGTCGAATAAAACCTCAACGGCACCGCGCGCGACTTCCATTTCCATATCAGCGATAGTTTCGTATTTCGATGGTTTCGAAAGCAAACCGACTCCGTTACGGCAGATCTCCCGGTGCACGATAACGAAAGATGCTCCTCGCTTCCTCTACGAAACGCGTTCTTCGATATCCCCATCTCTTTTATCTGCGAATGCTTTCGGTTAGAGTCACTTCCGTTTCCGAGCGTTGAAAGCGCCGTGAGACGCCCGCGCCGGCGGCGCGGAGACGAAACTTGGTCGCTTAACTATCGTCCGCGCGGAATAAGACAAACTTTCGCCGTGAATTCCATTTCCACGCCTGTCAGAACAAGAGAAACATTCCCTCGGCACCTTCCCCTTCCTCAGCCTCTTCCCACTTCTGAAGGACCGCGACAAGTCGAACAGCTGTAAGTATATCTTCACGACGAGGAGGCCGCAGCTCTAGTAAAGATAATCTCCAGCCGTGTACGCGATATTTTTGCGACAAAGGGTCACCTCAGGACCCGCTCGTAAATCGCCCCGTGACAACTCGAGAAGAAAGATCGAGTAGACCACCGGTCGAACCATTATGACACTCGGGCCGAGATTTCCTACCTGCGCACCGCTACGAACGTCAACAATAATATCAATGTGTCAATACTTGGAAGTATCGGTACAATGATATGTTTTGTTTGATATTTCTGTGGTTTCGTGTAGTCTACGAGTGTTCCAGATCTGTATCGATCATATATTATCATGTTACACGCGTATAAAATGCAAATTATCAATGCCGCTAATTACTGGAAATAATAAAGACTTTAATTCAGTTTCCCCTATTTCAGATATATATTTTTATCTTATTTTATCTCTTATTGAAATACTTTTTAAGATTTGTAACTCTTTCACGTTTAACATTTTTAACTATTCCTTGATATTAAAGGGTATTATTTTTAAACCCGGTAACGATACTGACATTTAGAAAAATCGATTAATTTCCTCTCGAGCAGCTTAGTCATCAATATTCCTTTTAATACTTGTGTCGATATCAAAGTCACGATGTAGCAAGCACACCTACCGAGGTAAGGATGTTCCGCAAGGATGACAGGCAAGCTTTCAATCGATCGATCGGCAAAAGGAATGCTTAACTACAGTGATCGCGGTCGCTCGGTTCCGAATGGAAGCGCGTGATTACGCGCGGCAATGATATCTCGCAGCTCAGCTGGAAAGTAGCAACGTCTGGTTACAACGTTTTATGTAATGAACCAGTCCCCGGGACGGTTTAATGCCACGCTTTTGCATCGGCCGCTCTGTTGACAAGGTTCGCGATTTTTGCAAATGTTATATGATCATCGATGATTGCTTCAGAGAAATCAATCTGCGTGTCGTTACATCGCTCGTAACAGGAGAAAAAACACAACTACTCGAGATGGTACACCGCGATAATAATAATCAGTTTCCTGCAACTTTTTCTTCACGTAAAATTTCACACAGCCATTAGGCCATTACGAAAATGCTCGGTATTCAATCTGAGCAAACTTAAATAATCGCTAACTAAACGCAGATTTGCATGAAGATATACTTACTCAGGATGTTTACAAAGGAGAAATTTATTACCTATTCGATTTGCATAGCGTAATATCGCGTATAGAAAAAAAAACTTATACATTATCATATATTATCGCATATGACGTAAATGTGCAAATTGAATATCCAAATTTATACAATACAAATGGCTTACGTAAAATCCGTAAAATGATAAATAACGCAGAAAAAAGCAGAAAAATACTTTTTTAAGTGAGAAATTATCACGTTTCTGCTAATTTAAATATGTCAGATTTTGTCAACTTCTAATAAGATAACACACTTCTAAGTACGCGAGTCATTTATTATATCGCTATAATAAGAAATTGATGACGGAACCAGTTCGACCACCTCGTCGATTCGTATATTCAACTGAGCTGCCGGCAGTAATTTATTTTCCAATTAAAATTAGTGTCATCTTTATTATTTACGTCCAATACGACGTATCTCAATTTTATGCGATAGCGTCTACGTATGCATAATATCCGAGAATTTCTGCATATGACATTACGAATAAATTATAGAGATATGTGTTCTATCCTTTCTCTCTCGCTCTTCCTGTGTAGATTACGATTTTCAGCGCATGTGCAACCTTTCAAAATAATCGATGCATTTGCATTCGAAGTAAACAGATTTACGCGATGGATTTAAACTGGAAATAAATGTATATTCGAGATATACATATATTTGGAAAATATTCCACGGCACCGCCCGCGCGCGGTGAAACCAATTCTTTCAACAGCTCGGTGTCGTGTTAAAGCACAAAGGCCCAGCCGGGGAAGCTTTTCCGATGCAAGCCCGTCGCGTAATAACGTCGTATGTGTAATCCGGCCCGTGCAACGCGCCCGGTACATAATACACATAATGCATCGCTCGCTCGCCCGCTCGTCATAACTTGCGGCAGCATTATAAGTTATATAGGGGCCGCAGATGTGCCGGCCGCGATTGATCCTATTACTATCGTCCTAGGCATCTATCTGTCACGTCCACGATCGATACCGGCCAGGAATCTCCATTAAACACGGCCTAGAACAGAACCGTGTACACATCCGGCGGGGCAAACTGTCGCTTCATTAAGTGGAAGAAACTCTGGCATGGAAAAGATCTACCGGGTATTACGGATGACACTTGATATCATTACTTAAAGTGTGAAGATTATCTCGGAGTAGCATCCATTAACATCGTACGCTGAATTACGCTGAAATATCTGTCTCGCGAATAGTTCTGCAATATAATTCATAAAAATGCTTTTAACGCTGATTAGGATACCATGAAAAAAATTCCCTACAATTTGAATTGCAATTTTGAAATTACAAAATACTAATGCATTAATGCACACGTTAATTTTTTAGTTTTACCTTTGCTTAGATTATATTTAGTACAGCTTAATAAAGAATTGCAAAAATAAAACTAACAATAAGTCTTCTTCTTAATGACACATTCGTTAAGAAAAAATTTACTGCAGGCTAAATAATCCGTAGATACGAGAAATGGCCTGCCAGTGTTCTATATAAGTGCAGATTTACAAGGACAATATTTGTTAGGTACACAAAAGCTTCGTCCTTTCAGGCAATCTTCCTAGAGTCGTTTTTCTTTTTCCCCTTATGTCATTTTATGAACAGAAAATGTAGGAGAAAGCATAGATGAACGCAACACGTCACGTCAGTAAAGTTTTATTGAACTAAGGAAACGATAGAATCTCCTAGAAACTGTGTGTATATCACGTGATACGTCTCCGGGATTAACAAAGATTTTCGTCGTGTCGACGGAATCGCATTTCCCTGCGGGGGTGGGCCTTTGCGTCGACTGCACTTATCGAGCACCCGCCGCCACCTCGGCGCAATGCACGGGGTGCAGAATGGAGTAGAACAGAGCAAAGCAAAGCAAGGAACAATACCTATATAGTCGTCGGCGGGACGAGAGGAGGGCCGGTGGAGAGAGAGAGCCCCAATGAAGTTTATCCAGCGCGTATATCCCCGTTTACGTATCCTTTGTCCGTGAGGTAATCCAACGCGAGACGACGAGAGGGGTGGGAAGGATAGAGAGAAAGGGAGAGAGAGAGAGAGCGGTGATAGAGAGAAGATGACAGAGAGAGAGAATGAGAGTGAGAAAGACGTGGACAGGGAAGAGGAGCGAGGAGGAGAGCACGATGGAGCAGTGGAGAACCGGCGGTTTTCACATCGCGCGCATGCGTGTGCAGTCTCATGTGCGGTGGCTGTATGCGTGGCTCTCTCTCTCTCTTTCTCTCCCTAGCTCTCCCTCTTTCTCTCCGTGTGTGGATCCGCCGTGTGTCTGTGCGCGAAGAGGCGCCGCTGCTCCAGCAGCATCCGTATCTCGAGGAAGACGACAGCGGTGTCTCTCTCTCTGTCGATCGCGGTCGTCGTTGATTTCGGAGGTGCAGGCAAAAAACCCACATACACACAGGCGTACACGAATACGGGAATACGTGGTGATAACGAGCGTTAAGCATACGCGAAAGTATCGTCGTTGCGCAACACGGACATACTATACACGTACACCGCGAGGAGCATCACCGACACTCACACGACGGCTTTGATGCGCACGCACACACTCGCACGCACATACAGTGAGGAAGCACGGACAAGTGTACGGTACACATACACACGGACACAGATGCACACAGTTGAACACTCGTGCGGAATAGGACTTCCCGGTAGGAGTGATTGGCTCCTCGAACGATTTTCACGGCACCGGGGATCGCGGGGCGACTCGAGTCACGGATAAGCCGTCGGCTACGCCGATCAGCGTTTCGTCGACGTTGAAACTAACACCGGTTCTTCTATTGCGAGTAGTCTCTCGTAAACCGCTTCGCCGTGGCATCGACGGTTCGAGCGCTTGGCGTTTACTGAGGCATCGCCGCTCCCCTCCACCGCCGACGGCCAATACGACCCGCAGTGGCGTAACGCACAGGGGACGAGTCATTCTTCCTCTAATGAGGAGATATTCGGAGATACGAGTCATTTGGAGTAACGAAAAGTACTGTTATATGTACGTCGAAACAAACGTCGAACAAATATTCGTTTACCAAATTGTTTATCAAAGACAAATAAAAAGTAAACGGCAACGTTACAAATGTTGAATCAATTGATCTTTCTCAAAGGAAATAATTAGGGCACTGATAAATTTGATGCAGATATAAACCAAAGTAAAGAACTATTTATCGATGAAAATATTCTGAATAGATATTATTTAGACTATAAGTTTCATACAAAGCGACAGTCGTAACGAACGAGCAGAAGTTGCTCTTTGTTGTGCCAGCAAGAAGACGCTTAAGAATTCCTCTATTCGAAATCCGATATTGGTTTTCGATATATTGAAATGCAGTTTAAAGTGAGAAAGAAATGTGCATTTTTTTTTAAATTAATTACGTTACATTCTAAACCGTAAGATCGATCAAATCTACAGTGACGTAATGGACAAAAGAGATAAGCTACCTTTTCTCACGTTAATAAAAAAATATTTATAACTGTTTTTCCAGACTGAGAGAATATACAATAGAATTTTATATAAATCTCTTAAAAAGCTCAATATATTAGAGTCTCAATGAATATTCTGTAAATTTTAAAACTAGCATTATCCGGTGACGTCGCGCAGATCTTGCACAAAGGAATGTCTGAAACTATCGGTTTACGACATCGATGAAATTTGCATACATTACAGGACGGCTCGAATATCTGATTTATCAATCGTTTGAAGAAAAATCAATATATTAGGTTCTGAACGGACTGTACAACATAAAGCCGATTCAAACCGCCAGTGGCGGAGCAAAAGTAGGATGTGTCTAACAAAGATATATTTCGAGTTATTCCGTTCTGTTATCGATGAGCTCGATATATGTATATTGCAATACCCCAAATTACAGATACCATCAATTTAAAGAAAAATTCAATTTATCACGTGGCGAATAAATATATTATTTATATAAATCGGTACTTTTCAATTTTTTTGTAAATTTATTTAGCCGGTAAAGATTAAAATAATTAAAACGAGTACAAACGAGTACTTTATTATCAGTTTGCAATGCAGTTAAAAATAAACGGTAATGTTTATTTTGTTGACGTCAAACGTAATTAAAAAGCCTTTGATCTTTTTAACGCGTGCTATCTATTTTTAACGTTTAAACTTGTCATTGTCGTTTTAAAATAATCAAAAATAAATACGGATATGTATATCGAGTTAATATTTTAAGGATCTAGTCTCATTGATTTCTCTCTCTTATCTAAACGGACATTTAGATAAAACCAGGAACGAAATTATATTTTCCGAAAGTAGTTTACTTAACGGTGTTCTCCGTAATAGGTACTCAAAAGGCGTTCTCCAAGTGCTTTCGACTATGATCGCCCGTCAAGATCGTTAAAACGACGCGGGGCTGACGCGAGAGAAGAACGATTTACCGCCAACAACAGGCTTATGCAATCTCTCTTACGTTTACCGCGGCTTTATCTCCGGGGTTTATTTAGAACACGTTGGGAGCACCTGCCCGCGATTGGGACAACACCGACGTTTTGCAACGCCATGCTCTATAACGAAACGATAGCTTAACGATTCGACATCGCTGCCGGCATCGATAGTTTCCGTCTGCGTCAGATGCGAGCGGCCTTTTATAAGTTTATCCGGATCTACCTGCTTTCCTTTAAGCAAACTCTACGAACAGCCTCTTTCATCCTCGTGTGTATCTCCGTATTACTTCTATTGTGTCTCCCCGATCGTCCCTTCCCGTATGTAATACCTCTGTCTCTTTTTTTCTTTCTCTCTTTTTCTCCCTCCCTCGTTCGCCCCTTCGCCATCCTTCTCTCTATTATCTCCTATCACCTTTTTCATTTTATTTTACCGCTCCCTATCTTTCATTTGCGCTTTCTCTTCTGTCTCATATACATAAATTTTGGTAGAACAATTCAAAAGAGAACAGTTTAAAGAAGCGAGAATTCTAAATATCTCAAAGCCATTTTATCATATGTGCTACATCTGTATATTTTTACGGAAAAACAAACAAACGCTTGTTCTTGTAGATAGTTTTAACATTTAGAATTGCTCAAATTCTTCAGATTTTCTTTCATCTGCGAGCTCTTTGATCAATTTGAGCATTGATTCCGACACATTCCAAATTAATCAACGTATATTCACAGATGACAAGAATAATCACAATAATAATTTTGAGATATCCCTGCACGTAATCAATAAAATCAACATTGTATAACAGACCTAAATAAAGGATTAATATATTTAAACACATTTGAAATATTGACAAGACTTGCGAGCCCAACATGTCAAAGGTAATTCAGTCCTCTCTCGAGGAATTAATAACGAATTACTCCGTAAAATCCCTCTCAATTGCAGATTTAATTTAATCTCCCTCCGTTCCCTCGAAAGTCCAGGTGGGCGCGAGTGTTTTTGCGCCCTTCCTCGCGGCGCTCACGAGCACGCTTCGCGATCAATCTTGTTTCGAGGCGGTAGAGTGGCCTCTTTATCGTGTCGGCACGGGGGAAAAATGGGAATCACGAGAAACGCCATGCCATGCCACGCCGCGCCACGCCATACCACGCCGAAGCAGCGCAGCGGAATAAGACGAGGGAGATGCGACGATGCGATACCGCGCCTCGATCCAACTGCCATTATTTGTTCCAACCGCGCCGAGCGGAGCCGCGCCGCGCCGACGAGGAGAGTCGATCATTCTCAATTAACGCTCCCCCTCGCGACCGCCGTTAAATTATACCCGTCTCGTACCTTCTGTCTGCCTTCCACGTGGGCGTCGCGTGTTTATTAATCTCCGCGCGTTGCGCTGCGCGTTAATTGTCCATAAATGAGACAGAGAGACGCGTCCGTTGGCGCTCGATGAGCTCAATGGCTACTGCGATTCGGCATAAATCCATAATTGATGGGCTTATTTCCGCAACGAGGCGTATCCTTTATGTTCATAAATCAAGGCTATGTTTAGACGGCGTCGGAACGATTAAACCATACTTCGTACGTAATTTATTTCTAGACTTTTATATATCAAATGTAAATGTAATAGTTGTTAGATGATTATCATTACATCCTTGGTTTATACGGAAATGGATCTATAGAAATAAATTTTATTTATTTCTTAAAACATTCTAATATATTAATCTATTATCT
>NW_020225289.1:0-17660 GCF_003070985.1 Temnothorax curvispinosus | reverse complement strand
TTATTTCGTAAATAGATATCCATCTGTGTCAAATGCAGTGCGTTTCAAGCATGCCCGGCGCCGGGGATCAACTCGCAACGGTGGCAGGAATCACGTCCGCTTCTCCCACGTTGCAAGGCTGGCCAACTTCGACTCCCCGGCTAAAGTAAAAGATAATCGCATACTTTAATGGGCTTGGACCAGAATGTTTCGTGCTCTGCCGAGGTGCCCTCGGGACATGAATGAATGCCGGGACCACCCTGACCAGGACGCGGGGCAAGAGCCTAGGAGTTAGCGAGGAGAGGGTTTAGATAACGCACGCCCTTTATATTTGATTGACAAGCACAATTCATTTACAGTCTTATACACAGTTCTCGCACTCTTGCGCACCCGAGCGGGCTGAGCCTTCGCGGAAATGTCGGGCGGAAATCTTGAGTCGTTCGGTCTCTCTGCGTGGCTCGCGAAACGGAAATCTTGAAGAGCGATGAATGACCGCCCTCGCGATCGGAGATCTTGCACGCGACCGACGGATATCTTGCTCGCGAGGCAGATGAGCGACCGCGAACACGGAGACGTGCGAGAGGTTCACGACTACTTCAAGAATCAACAGTACGAGGTCTACGAGGAGAAGTATCAAAGCGTGTCCGATTACATGAACGACTGTCTGGAGGAACTGGAACCGTATGTAAGTCCGAACCAATCTATCAGTTTCGGACCGTAATTGGAACCTTAAGAAGGGTCGTTCGGCGTCAACACGTAAAACAATGTGTCCATGAACCTTTTGTCCTTTCTGCCACAATTCACAAAAGGTAATATAGCGTAACAAATAATGTTCACATGATAATTTTAAATGCCATAATATACTAATCTACTGAGCCAATAAAAATAAATATTAACTCATTACGTGTTGTTAATTCATTTGTCGTAACTTTCTCTTTGTTTAAAAATGTTCAGATACTGTCTGTTCCTTTTTGCGGGTAATCTCAGTAGAGACATCCTGCACTTCTTCAAACTTCTCATATATTATACATATTTGCCTTTCCGCTGAATCTCGATCAGTTAAACTCAAGATATTAAGATTCTCTAATGATTCGATAATATTCCAACAACGTTCAGACGAAGAAATTATTAGATTAATGCGTGTACAAATGGCAACTTGCTTCTTTTATGTACATTTTACATTAGTGATATATATTAGCGATATTTAGACCCTGATAAAAATATGTGCACGAAAAGAACGGTTTTGCTGAAGTATCTAAAAATTTAGCCAGATATACAGATCTGAAAATAATTTTGTTACACCATTAAAATAATTATAGTAAGTCGCTGAAATATGATGATTCCGTAAAAAATTTTGACATTATAGCAATCAGTTTAAGTTCTACATAATTATTTTGATGGACCAACAAAATTATTTTCAGATCTGTATCTAGCTAAATTTTTAGATACTTCAGCAAAACCGTTCTTTCCGTGTACTGCATATATAGGAGTTTTTAAATAAAAATATGAATTATATCGATTTCTTCCTTGCTATGCAGCATCGAGAATGCAGCAGCACAGTGCTGCTTATTAACCCTATAGGTATGCACAGTGAAGTCTCCAAGACCCCAGCCTAGCTTCCTTTTTTCGCGCTCGTAGAAACTTTTGTCTCATATATTCTTTTATTTTTACTCGTATATCTCGGAACTCTTTAATTCAATCGACTTTTATGCATTATGGGCCTATTTCTTGATCGATTCTTGATCGATAAAAAAAAATAAATAAACTGAAATTCATTTTTGCTGAAGTTACGATGACAATGGGATGAGGTCTTCGAGACCCCACAGTGTATAAGTTTATAGACAAAATAAGACTGTGTATACCTACACGGAGAAAATTTTATAGTAAATATTACTATAGTGTCGCACTAGCTGCGAACCATCGAGGAATTTTAAGTTAAATTACTATGTTTATGGTAAAAATTACGTTATTTAATCGTTTTTAAAACAATAATTATAGTATTTTAACTTGAAATTCCTCGATGGTCCGCAGCTAGTGCGACACCATAGTAATATTTACTATAAAATTTTCTCCGTGTAGGGTTAAAAAAGATAACATGCAATTTATGCACGTTCATGTACAAAGTAACGTCGACCACGCAGAAATTGTTGATAATGTTAGTACGGGTACAAAATTCAGAACTCTTTTTTATTTTTTATCTACTATAGGAAATGATCTGCTACGAAGTTAGCAGATCATTTTTTCGATCGACTGTTTTTTGGGTAAAATCACTAGAACTATTACTAAAAAGTATCAGGAACTATAGAACTCGACTGCATGCGACAAGAACTCCCTTTTATTTTTTATCTGCTGGAAAATGATATGCCAACTTCACAGACACCTCGTCGGGCATGCGGAAACGTTTTCTCATCGAGTCGATAATTGATTTCGTAAATCGAGAAAGTTACATCTCATTTTCGCTTTGTCGGATTAATAAAATTACATAGTGTTCGAGAGATATTGTACTCGCTTGCGTCTTTTCCGTAGAGTCATTAAATCTACGAGTATATTATCTGTGTAACTTCTAATCGTAAAACTAAACGTATGTGTATTTCTGCGTAAAAAGATTGCAAAAAGTGCCAGCAATAAAACGGGGATTACACGATCTGCTATTATTAAAAGATATAAAAGAAAATTGGATATGTATCTGAAATAATCAACTATATATTGTAAAAATTTGTATATTTATATATTTATATAAAAACTGAAATATAATATGGAAATTGCGTAATATTATCACGGAGTGAAAATTGGACGTTGACATTTAAATGTGGGACACACAACCGTGGACTTTTGTAACTAAATATACGGTTTTACCGGCTGTAACCTATTATCGTGCATTCAACGTCCATTCTTCCGTTCGTACATCGCGCGTATCCATGCGTGACAAAGAGATTAATTGACTTTCGTTTGTAAAAGGGTAAAAGCTTGCTGACCTGAACAGGATTGCGCGGAAGATGTTAGATGAATAGTTTTATCATATTTACAAAACGAATTTTATAAAAAATTGTGCTTACTTATAAAAAAAAGTTTTATTGCACCATTAATTTAGTGATTTTCTGTACGAGACAAAAGAAACTTCGAATAAGGTTAATATTTTTATCGTTGTCTATTCCATTCTCACCTCACGTTGAACTCGATTTTCATAAAGGTTAAGAAGTGCAAAATTTATAAATGGTTGCATTAGTGCTGTGCGTGCAGCGGTAAATAAAGATTAGAATACTAGCTGTAGAGATAAGAATAGACTTTCGTGACCAATATCAAGGTTTTAGTCGCGGTAACCTAGTATCGCGCGTGCATTTATGGCGCTTATCGATGCGTCACAAAGGGGTTAATTGATTCCCCATGTAAAAAGCTAAAAGCCCGATGCATATAGTTGAACCGGTCGAAATAATTGGTCGAAAAATTCCAACGTTGAATAAAGGCTTGGCTGTATTTACAGATCGGGATTCATTTTTGTTTTGCCATTTTCCGGAGCACCGAAACGCATGATTGGGGACGAGCATTTGCACCCTTTTAAACAGCAGAGAATTAAGAAAAAAAAATCAATCGTTCGATTCAAAACGATTCAGTATTTTGATTCCATATTCCCTCTTTTGCTTTACAAACAAGATAACATATTACATGTAATTGTACTTTGTATATCAATATTCGCCAATATATTATTGCAAGAACTTTTCTCGATGGTATTATTAGTCGATAAGATAACAATGCTTTAGCGCTATTAAATAATGCACCAACACTCGAAAAGTTCGAGTGTTGGCGCACCCGAACAGGCAAAAGTGTCGATATTCAGAGTTTAAGTTTCTTCACGTAAAATCTTTTATTTGTGCACGCTACGGAGCAAAGATCACGGTGCACAGATGTGTGCTGCGTGCATGCACGCTGGGCGAGAGAAAGAGCACAAGAAGGTAGGTAGGCACTGCCAAGTTAAGGATTCTAAAGTAAAGGACTCTAAATCACAAACAATGATCGTTCTTTGTTTTGATATCAAGTCAAACCAATGTTTTCCAGACTCATGCACATCGATTTTTCAAGAAGTCTTTCAAAAATAATACTTTTTTAGAACAATCAAATAACATTAAAGATTAAATCTAGAGTAACATGTATAAATAAACCACTGTGATATTGCACTAGTCAGAAATGTTTAAAAGAGATTATTACCATGCGTGGAAAGATGAAAAAGGCAATCGTGTATACTGCTTTCAAAAAGATCGATGAGTTCAAAGAGCGACTGCAAAAGTATTTCAATTAAACACGACTTTGGATGCTCTCATTAACGTGAATCAAGTTAATTTCTTTACAATTTACAATTACAAATTGTAATTTACGATGCAGCAGAAATGAGGAAATGTCATGCCTTTCATTGGCACACATTTAAAGAGACAAAAAAACGAGAGAATACTTGAAATTTTTCATACTCGTCGAAAAAATGTTGTCTCCCTATACTCACTACATAATTAATATCTTAATCACTATTTAAAGATAAGGAGGCTATTTTATTGGCGCCTCCTGATAACGAGGAGACAAATATGTCTTACTAATGATACGAAACACAGAAAAATGTTGAAACGTGTGCATTCCTCGAAGAGATAGGCGATACCATGAATTCCAGTGAATATTTGCATCCGTCTGACCAGTAATTTATTCTTTGTTAGTAACAAAAGTAACAGCTCAAATGATTTTACTTTACACCTATACGCAGCGGTGCGCGTGGGTTATGTATGCATTGATAATTGCAGGCCTCTTATCGTTCTGATATTTGAGCAGCTGGGATTACCTCATGCTGTACAAACGCTCCTAATGAATCGTATTTAAGCTCACAAAACTGTCGCACAAATATTTGCCGAGGCTGATTCGAGCCGCCAAATATTATTTCCGATCAGTCACGAAGATCATATCGCCAATAGGCGTGTTTCAACAATATTGATACGTCGTTGCCAATATTAAATATTTTTGACGTTAATAGTTTACCTTCAACTTTAACCGAGCGTCGAAAAGAAAAATTTCGATCTTCTTTTAAACGTTAAATATACAAAGACAATCAAAAACTTAATTATGCGTACGTGCACACATGCGTGTACAATAAATTTCATATATATTTAATAAAAACAATTGTATAGCTTTTAATGTATAACTAAATTAATATTCGTATTATAATGCTCATATTTATTGTAGTTCTACTTATATTACAACTTCTGTTATCAATATCTTTCAGCTAATAACATTTACTTTGCAATTATACGTTTCATAATGCTGCGCGGTCAGTTGAGCGTTAATAATTTGAAAATTTTAAAAGAGTGATTTGCTTTTCAAAAGACACTTAATCAATCCGAGTCGCAAAAGATCGAGAAATCGATTCATCCGCTTGGACGACCGCGATCGAATCAATCGCGCGATAAAACGTGATATCGCCACGCGCTCTAATTTCGAATCCATTTACCCTAATCCCCGCGGAGAGTTCGGAAAGAGAAAGAGAGAGCGGCGTCGCGACGCTGTCACACGCGATTATCGATCAGCAACCGGGGGGGAGAGAACGGGGAGCAGAAAGGGGGGGGGTCCACATCCACCACACACAGCCGGTGACACGAGTGAACCCGGCCATTTTGAAAACCACCGTGTTGCTTTGCCATAAAACCCGGGCTGTAACGTTTCACGACGGGTATATGGGCGAAAACATGCTCGTTAAAGCGCGCGCCATCGAAAAACTCTTGCGCGGCATGTTATACGGAAAAATCGATGCCACCGCTTTAACGTCGCAATAAATCCTACGGTATTGCGCCGCGTAAACGCCGCAATTTTTATTATTTCAATTTCGCTCCGTGCTTCCATTCCCGCGTCTGACGTCTCCGCAATTATTCGTCTCCGCGGAATGTAAATTCTTTTACGAGGCTGCTCTCATCTCCCTTCCGTCCCCTCTGTACTCGCGCGCTGAGAGAGATATGCGAGAAGAGATGCTAAAACTTTCCCGAATATCGATGCTTTCAGTTATCCGCGATCAAGAACGCCGCGTAAGTACCGATAATATAGTACCGCGACATAAAACGGTATCATAACGTAAAAAACTTAAAATTGCAAAACGAAATGGCCAATAACCGATGCCGTTTTCGCAATTATCATGTTAAAGCTCACATATTTTAATACCACGGCGCCGATTCCACTTGTGAAAAATGACGCGAATTTATTGAGCGGCATTATTAATTAAATCAATGTGTGGCGACGCGCAAGTCGATTCGCTCCACGAATATTAATGGCACATATTAATAAAGCAAATGCGCAACAATCGACAAATTCATTATGGACCGCCTGCCGGATCGTGTTATGTTAATTGCGGCTCGCTTTACATGCAAAACGAATGCAAGAGAATCGACACAGTATTATTTATAATTGTAACGAATGCGCCGCGCTCGTAATCGTCGTATCGTACGACATCGTAAGCGACGCTGATTGCGTTTTGCGGTCGCGTACCTGATTCCGTGCTGACTGAACAGTTCGTTGTGCATGCACATGGCCATATAACCATAATCGGTGCGCGCGATTAACCGCAAGGACGAACAGCGACTTCAGTATCCCATCCAGGGACAATTTAGAGACTCTTGAGATTCTCTCTGTTTAAACAGGCTAGAGATCAAGAGTGGAGTTAGGTTAGTTGTAAACTTGGAATTAATCTTGAAATATAACAGATTTAGATAAAACGATATATTCGTCTTCGTAGTTTATATCTTCGCAAGAAAATGTGTATATAAGAGAAATATTTCCTTGAAATATTCATTCTCGAAGAATAACCGGATATAATTAGTTGAAATCAAATCGCGTTTTCTTCATTATTTCAAATAGTAATTTTTTTTCACACGATTCGAAAAGATAAATAACTGCGGAAGTGCACGAGAGAAAGCCAGGTACGCATATTTTTTTGCAGCAAACGCGTCTTGCTTGACTGGCGACGTGCCAATTTCAGACGCGAGCAGATTTATGCTATATACTCAATGTCCTATATTACTCGCTAACGCAATATGCGACAATAATAGAAAAAGAAAAACAATGACATCGTATCATTCTGTGCATGCTAATAACTATGAATGCTTAATAATCCTATTTGCATCACAATCCATGAATCTATTTATAATCTAATTTGCATTTATAACATTTTAACCTACAAGATTACTGCATTCTGTTAATCGAGCGGATCGTCATGTGGACAGCAAAGTGGCTGTACATTTCTCTTTCTCTCTTTTTTCTTGAAAACGCGCATATACGAAATATAGTCTCAAAAAGATAAACTTTAAATTTAAAAAACTCATTATTATAATTAAAGTCGGTTCCCGGTGATGCTCGTCTCGCTTTCAATGCGAAAAGTGTGCGGAAATGCAGCCTGAAAGCAACGGAGACCCGCAGTTTTAACCCAACTCCGATTCAGAGTCCGGCGTGCTGGTGAAGTGTGTTACGCCACGGACGTAACGAGTTCCTGCCTCGTAAATAAAGCGAGCGCCTTTGACAGCGATGCCTCCCGCGCATCGTCGGCGCTTTACGAGCTCGACTCGTGAACTCGCATTCGTGGGCGTGCGTACATGCGTGCGTATCATACCGTACGTGTGCACGCACTCGACGGGCAGACGTACGGGTTGGGCGTAAAGTACACGGGACAGCTCGCCAGCTACAAAGCCCATATGGCGTGTGAAACACCGGCACTGTGCGACGCGACACGACCATGTCGGTGGTGTGTGGTACTCCCGGCGGACGCTGGCTGGAGTGATAGCAAAGCGGAGAGAGGAACCAGAAGAGAGATCGGGGAGAAGAGATGGAGAAATAGGAAGGAGAAAGAAAAAGAGAGAGAAAGGGGAAGAGAGAGAGAGAGAGAGAGAGGAGAGAGAACGAGCAAGCAACGTAGTAAGGAGCGCGTACTACAAGGCACTCAGGAATCTCCCCGGTTCCCTAATAGGCAGGTGACTGCCTGACTTGACTGCCTGACTTGACTGCCGAGTGCCGGCGGTCTATCAGCCCGCGGGCGAACAATAATACGACGCGAGCTGCTTGCCTGCCTAGGCGTAATGAGATGAAGCAAGAAGTAAGGCACTATATAAGGCTTAATCTGGCATAAACAATCGAAAATATTTTACATTTTCTTTCGCCACTATATCGCGCGCGCAAATTGCGCTCCCAGCCGAGCGCGCCTAATCGATACCGGTTAATGGTAGACAAGCGAATGGATCGTGATTCCGGGACGCTCGTTAAGCAATAAGCAATAAGCTGAGAAAACATAATTAAAGGGCGCTTAGAGGAACGAGCCTGATTTTTCTCGTGTACCGACACCATCGAACTGATCGATTATCGAAACCGACCAAGTACTTTGGAGTTGCCAACATTGCGCCAGGGCTGACCTGATGAGATATAATCAGTTTGTAAAGAGAGCGGTTGGGGGAGCGCTTAATTGTGTATAATATAAATGAGTTATATCCGAAATTATTGATCTAAAATGTGTATATTTCTTTTAAAAAATTTCTCTTAAAGTTATATTATATTTTGGAGAGAAGATGCTTTTAAACTAAAAGGAATTTAAGTTTAGGATTTTTTATTACTTGAGTTGTTCTATCACAATTGAGTAGAAATAAATTCTGTAGCTTCTTCTCGGAAAAAATTAAATGCGATATTTTTGGCAGCAAGTTTTAGAAATATCTTTTGGATGTTTTCTTTGGTATCTTCAAATAAATTTGTGTTGCACTTTGGTCTGAAGAATGTTAGAAAATAAATATAATAGAAGCGTACGCGTTGTACGCGCCACACGCGATAATCATAGTAATCGAGTTGAGTTATGTCACGACATATGAAACGCGGCGCGAGTCATTTCAGAATTGATTCGGCTGACAGACTTTTGCGTGATGCTGTACCCTTCATCACCGACAAGCATCGGTCTTTATGGGCTCCAAGGATCCGGGGATATTATTTCGGGCCCCTGTCACACACAAAGGGATTCTCTTGAAATAGAACACCCAAATACGACCCTTAGATCTAAAGATATGGGAAAATATTTAAGTAAAATTTCAACGGTTTCGGAGAACAAGAATGTCGTATATAAAAAAAATATTTTTTCAAAGTTATTAGAATTTTATCGGTGCTATTCTGAAATAAAACCGTATTTCACTTGACAGGATTACCAAGCTATCTAGAATTAAATTTTTTTAGCCGTAATTCAAATTTTTTGCACACATATATTTTCATTGCTATACAATTTAAAGATCGCTTTAAAGTAAGGAAGAGAGAATCTCGGTGACGTTAATAGAGAAAAAGTCACGTGCATGTAGATTATCGTAAAAAATCGAGTCATCTAAGCGTACACTTGGAGCGAAAACAATGTGGTTATCGATCGGCTCCGGGCGTCTTTTTAACCGTTCTTTTCACCACGCTTGCCGCAAATACGACAAATCGTCCGTCAAACGAGATTAAATGCTGTCGCGTAAACGACGCGTAAGCGGTTCCAGCCTTGATCGTGAAGGTTAAGAGTATGATTCAATCATGTACTTAAAAGTCGGACACTGATAGTATAGTTTACCGTTTGAGAATTTACCGTTTTATCTTTATTAAATTTAAATATCGATTAATAAACGGGATCGTTAATTAATGAGACTATTAATTAATAATATTAAATGTTTTAGTCCTCAGTATTTATATTGATATTTTAATTTTATATTAGATAACGGATAAAAACTATGTCTAATTGTAAGAAAAATGTAATCATGAAATATGATAACGTTTATATATTTCTTATTATCTTATACGAACTTCTGTATAGATTTTCTTTATTCGGTTTACACATATTATTTTTTAAATGTTGTAATGGTTAGCATTTTATTTTGCAAAAGTCAAGAAACATGAAATGACATGAAAATTGAAGCAGTTAGAATATTTTGGGATTTTATTTGTATATAGGTATAGTCTATATTGTATGATAGTTGAAGTTCTGATTCTGATGTATATCAGAGCTGATGACGCTGGCGTCAAAAGACTTGTAGATTTCACGGTTGGCTATTCGTCGTCGTTGACTGTTGTAAACGAGCTTTCGAATGCCCTCCGAGACTCCCCTTTCCCCCTTTTCTCCATCCGATTGCGAAGATCCATCGTCCGCTACCGATGAAGCTGCCATCGATTGTCACGACCGGACGATTATTACCCTCGACGTATTGTGTCCGTGTATCAGGTCTGCCACAACGATCAATTTCACGGGAACCGACATTTGTCCGCCGTCACATCTCGCCCCCAATTTATATCTCCGATCTTTTATTTCAATCTCCGAGATGCATTCGTATTGTAGCTTATGAAAAACTTTTTTTCGAAATATTTAATTAAAGATGATTGATAAAGGAGGCCGCTTAAAGATTTTCAGTTTTTTATAATTCACTGTTCAACCTTTTTTACTAAAGAAGAAGCAAAAGTAAAATTATAAAAAAAACTTTATAACTGAGACATCTTCACTATAGTCTTGATGTGCTGCGTTGTCGAAATAAATCAACACTGTGTTGATTTAATCATTTTTTTTTATTTTGATGCAGTTGACGTAGATTGAACAGAAAAATATTTAAAAAACATCCGAAATATTCGGGAGATGTTTCGTAGTCGGATAGCGACGAGCGGTACATATATTTCCTATCCCTCGGAGGAAAAATAAAATAACTGGGCAGGCATGTGCGCGTCGTCGGGGGCTTCGGAAATCCGGTCACCGGGGAAATTCCCGGCAATACTTTTCTCCATGTGCAAACTGTCGAGCTTATGGAAAATAGTCCAATCGATATTACAAAGGTTAACTTGTGTTGAAATGATGAAACACACAGCGCGAAAGGGAGAGAAGGTGATGGTGTGCGAGATGCGTGCGAGGAGGTGATAGAGCGCGTCGCGGAGAGCGGCTGTTCGTATCGCGCGTGAGTCGAGACAAGACGAGACAACACGAGACAAGACGAGACGAGACGAGACGAGAGACAAGCACGAGTTAGGCGAGTTCAGGGATTGCTGCGTACGCGCAAGGGGGAATCGTCGCGGCATGAATAATGTATCGTGAATATTGTAGCCGGTCTCGGGACAGCTGCTGTCAGTGGCCAATTACAGGCGGCTTATAAAACAAATAAATCGATCGGTCGAGTGATTGCGCATAAATTAAGAGCGCGGCCTTTGCTCGACCTAGCCGGCTTTCTAGAAGTCGAACGAATCGTCGTCGTAGTCTTGGATGCTCGGATGTATCGAGCGGATTGAATCACGCGGAAAAATCTCGTTGAACGTTGGTTAAATCGAAGGACGTCGTTTAGTTCAATTAACTTCGTCGAGGAAGTCGATTAATTATCCAGGGCTGTCAGGTGACGATTTATGGCACTCGCCATGCATGGAAGTCCGTGATTATTTACGCACTTTGCTTGCTAGTCCTGCGAAAATCTTAATTTTGCACTCCTGCAAATCCAGTTTTGTTTATCTACGTTGAAACGGTATATTATCGACACGTTTAAAGTATTTATTGCATATTTTAACGTTCTTAAATCTTTCTCCGTTTTAAGACGTTGTATTCCGAACAAAAATTGTAATAACTGAAGGATAGGAAACTCACAAGTTCGACACTCGCAATGCATACTTGCAAATTCGGTTTAAAAAAATGAAATAATTCCGTGACTCGCAAATGACTAAGCAAACTTGAAATGTCGCGATTCGCACGAGCACAAAAGCATTCAATTTCCAGCGTCGGGCTTCAATGACGAGCCCGCATGAAAAAAAAGGGCGTTTTGCAGGCACAGTTATAACGCGGCCGGGAATAAATGTCGAAGTAACGAGAATCCAATAATGTCGCTCCCATTAAACGTCAACGGTACGTAATTACTTGGAGGCTCGTTGCAACAAAAATCAATCGTTCTCGCGCGGCGTAGCGAGAGCAAAGTGGCTGTGCATGACAGAATAGATTGAATTTCTGAGGTAATGCTCGCCATTAAAGCTTGCGCCTTATTTGTTATTGATATCAACGAGTCTCTATTTATCAAATACTCATGAGTAATCCATACAACAAATAATCCATATATTTATACGATGCTTTTATATATCGATAAGTCGAGCGATTCAATTACCTATACTATCATTTGATTACAATGAAATGTTGCATCGATGATGTATTGCGCGATAATAAGCAAACATTGAAACTTTAAAATCAGGAACTGTAGAACTCTTCGAGAACTATAGAATTCCATGACAAAAATCAATTTTTTTTTAAGCTTGAGGTGCCAGCGGTCAGATTAAAAAATTATTTAAAAATACTTAAAGACCAGAACTATCGCTAAAACCTATCAGGAACTATAGAATTCCGTAATAAAAATAAATATTTTCGAAACTTGAGTCACGGAAAGTTAGCACCTCTTTTTTTTCAATCGTTATATTTTTATCTAAATCGACAAAACTATTTCTGAAATCTATCAGGAACTGTAGAACTATTGTGGGTAAAAATGGAACTCTTAATAAAATTTCCGATTTTTAAAAATGAAGTGCCAACTTTACAATGGCATTTTTTACCTCCTATACCACGGAAAGCAAGGAAATTTAAATTATACTCCCTTCGCTCCTTTCAATATCTTTTTTAATATTTTAAACAGTGTTCAGCTTTTTAACTAATCCTTAAGTTAAACTTTATCTAAAGCCTAAAGCCTAACACGGAATTAATAGACGTTTCGAGCCCGACAATTAAAGTTGACAACACAATCCGGGATTTTGAAGTTTGAACTGAAGAGCTCTATATATTAACAAGCCAGGAAACAACTTTGTAACTGCTCGTCGGCTGTCCACAAGCTGTTTGCGAACTTCAGCACGAATAATTTGGGAATACAGGTCGCGACCTGTATACCTCACGTATTGTGCGCAAAGTGTTCGCAAACTTCAGTTGTAGCCATATTTGGAAGACAGCATGATCAGACGGTACGTGGTTCGCGAACGTTCATATGAACTTGCCACCACGGCTTGCTACCTGGCGTATGAATTTATTCGCGAGACATGCGAGCGCGCGTGTTACATGAATAATAATCACGTACCTTTATTCTATTCGTAGCAACTCGAGTCGCAGATAAAATTTAACGATCGCCTCACATTATGCGTAACGTCGAAGCCATATAAAAATATTTTTTACCTCAAGTTTGGAATTTAAAAATTGAATTTAAACTAGCACTTATAGAAATCAGATATGACGAAAAGAACAATAACCTCGAAAGAATGTAATATGTAAATTTGATCCTATTGAATATATATTAAAATAATAATCACCGAATATAAATATATCACAAATTTGGGTATATAAAAATGCAGTCGGACATATCTCGCATAATATAAATCTTAAATTTCACTGTGCTTGTTTATTGTTGAATCGATCTTTCTATCGGTACATTTTCACGGCAACTTAATTACTACGTCATGAACACCGTGCAAGCTTTAATCACGACGATGGAATCTGACAATGAGTGAAATTCAGTCGCCGTTTGTGAGGTCATAGTTTCTCGGAAATCGGCCACTATTTGCCGCCAAATTACTTTCGTACGTGATACCTGAATATACGTGGTACTGACACTCACATACGTTTCCTGCTGCACACCAATGCGATCTGGTAGCGCAGGATGCAGAAATTGTACGACAAGCACAGAGATGCCGTTCCGAGTGCAAAACACAAAAGCTGTATCCGGTAATGGAAACTCGTCGAAGAAGACTTTCTCGCCTTTTTACGGCTGCGTATTTATGAGCGTACCAGAATATCGGTAAAACGTCTGTAAAATGACTTCTTTTACTCCCAAGCCAAATATTCTTCAGATTCAACGAGATTTTTCCAGTGAATAGAAAATCAAGCCAGGACCGCTTGCTCACGTTCTCGAATATTTTATGATATTTCACGAAAAGACAAGTATAATACACGCGTATTACATATGGTGTTTTAAAAATTAATTTTTTTTTAATTTTAAACGCGATTTTTTTCGACGAGAGAAAACAAAGGCTATTTTATTCTCACATTGCATATGCTTCCACCAACGCTAATTTATTCAGACTTATATTATACTATTATTTTATGCTTTATTCCATGATAAAAATCAATTTTTTTGAAGCTTGAGGTGCTAGCGGTCAAATTAAAAAATTATTTAAAAATACTTAAAGACCAGAACTCTATCGCTAAAAAGAACTATAGAACTCTTCGAAAACTATAGAACTCCGTGATAAAAATAAATATTTTCAAAACTTGAGATGTCACGGAAAGTTAGCACCTCATTTTTTTCAATCGTTATATTTTTATCTAAATCGACGGAATCATTTCTAAAATCTATCAGGAACTGTAGAACTATTGTGGGTGCAAATGGAACTCTTAATAAAATTTCCGATTTTTGCAAAAAAGGTGCCAACTTCACAATGGCGTAAAAAATTCGTAAAGAAGATACGTTTAACTATCTTAACGTGAATTTCGAATTTTATGTTCGCAGATGAGACATTGGCGAAGATGAAACAATCTCCGGAGAGAAAAGGATGAAGCTTCTTCACTTAAACATCAGATTCAGGATGTCAAAGGATAGCGCACCGTCATTTCCTCAACCAAAGGAAAGGAAATTAAGTCGCAAATTTAAGGTAGGTAAAATTATTGCTAATAAATTTTTAAAAATATTGCTTAACGTTATCCAGCAGCGACCAAAAAAGTTGCATGACTGGGTCGAGCTACTCTACGTTTTTCTACAGTTTCAAATTTTATGAATTTACATGGACTTTTCTTTTGTCTAAACTAACAGAAGAAAAAATAAGTGCGTTGTGCGTTAACGAACGTTTCATAAATTCAACTGCCGGATTATTTTTTTTTGTTTTTATTTATTTTTATTATTTTTTTTTACGGAAAGGGGATTTACGGATTTGTAAAAACGCGCATCGGATACTTTTGATATCAATGCAGTAACCGCACGTTCACATTTTATCGTATACGTGTCGCGGTTTATTGTCGACAAAGAATGGAAGAGAGAAACTCGATTTGTACGGCAATTATAATTTTTCCGGGCGCGTATTTCGGTCGATGCGCAAACTACGTGTTCGACGATGCGATAAAATCGATGAAGACCTTCGACTCGCGGCGATATAAATCACGGGAGCGACTCCAGATGTTGCTTGCACCTTAATGGCCCTCGACTCGCTTGTAATAACCTTGCTCGGGTATAACTGGAAATAAATTGTTCGGAAGCGATCGTTCTCTTTCGAAGATCGATGCTGTTCGTCAAATGCAACAGCCGCTGTTGTGCTTTAATTTCGAGAACAAGTACAAAGTAATATAGAAATATGTAAATGGTTTTTACGTTTCCTTGCAAAATACTTTAAAAAACCTGTATATCAATTTACTATGATCGCAATAATATTATATTATTCAAATAACAATGTAATAATTTCTTAATATATCTACACATTATATTCCAAAAATATTCGCGCGATGAGCTTTAATTAAATGCCAAAATTTAAAGTACGCGACAATTACGTTTTCTAGCGAAATTTACTAGGACGCTAAAAAGTCGAGCTGAAATACAGGACAATTCTGTATATAGAGGACATCTGGCAACCCCATCTCGTGGTGCATTCCCTCCGCGCCGCGCCCGACGAAGGTTTCCTACCGCGTAGAAGCCATTAAAGATCTTACCGTGCAACATAGTTGGAAGAATGAAAATTGCCGTGGCACAGAAAAGAAGGAAAGAAGCTCCCGACCATTGAAAGAACTTTTAACGCGTTGACTTCTTCCGCGAATTGCGACGAGGTCCTGTTAAATCGCTCCATTGTCTAGCGAGCTAATAGCGGAACCGCCAACACGAATAACGTCAAAGCATCGGTTATATAAATTATTTCTCGCAGAGAATTGCTTGGAGAGATCTCATCTCCGTGACACGTGCGAGCACGAAAGCGGATTCTTTTAACAGTACTAATAAATTTTCCTGATTCTAAATGAAAGGCGCTCTTTTAGTGATTTAAAATACTTTTGCAAATATCATTCACTAATTATGGCTTTTCGTAAAAATTATGAATCAATAAAAAAATTAACTATTAAGTAAAAGTTTTGTAAGAGTTCATTGCGCTTTAATTAGCAGAAAACCATAATTTATAATTTAAGAACCATTTATCAATTAATCAGTATAAAAAATATTTTCCTGAAAAGAATGAAAGAGAGAGATCAATGTAAAATAATGTGTTCATATAAATATAATAACATACAATAACGCCTTTCAAATTATTTCTGTATTATCTTATATTTCTGGAAAATATTCTCTATGACGGGATAAAATAGTTTGTGCAATTTTTTGCGTGTGAAATAAATTTTTTATATATTTATAAAGCTTTTAAATCTGTTAGAAATTATGAAATATGATGGTATTTTTTAAGTAAGTATATAATATTATAAATGTTCTCTATACGCTTATGCAGTTATTTGGATAATTTTTATGCTGTAAAATTTGAAATTTTGGACATCATCCTGGGTAAAAACTAATCGTTGGGATGGCCCGACTAGAAAAGAGAGCATTGCGTAACGAAGAGGTGATTATCGATTTGACGAATGCGCACTATCTACGATTTTTCTTGTATAATTTATACTTAGTATTCGCTTTATCACCTTTATCTCGCAATGCGAATCAACTACACGGAGTAATGCATTTTACTGTCGGACCGTACGAGCTTACTACATATTTATCGACCGCGACGTGATTTGAATATGCGCCGCTGCCTTTAATGCATCCTCATTGCATTACGCTTACGGTGCAGCAGCAAAGTCCAGAGATGCTAGAATATATGAACCGACTACCGTTATTATGAATTACCATCCATTCCGTAAATTGGTGCAAAATATCATGAATAGAAAGCAGGAGAGTTATGATGTCTGTGAAGTTGGCATATTATTTTCCAGCAGATCAAAAATAAAAAGGAGTTCTTGTTCTTCGCATGCAGTCGAGTTCTATAGTTCCTGATACTTTTTAATAATAGTTCTGTTGATTTTGCCAAAAAAAAGTCCATTGAAAAAATTATCTGCTAGTTTTCCGAAATCTCGGAGTTTCGGTTTATTTAAAATATTTTTCGAAGAGTTCTGAGCATACTGAAGCACTTTCTAAAGAGTTCCCGACATTAGCAATGTTGTATAATTGTTTAAAAAATTAATACCGCCCAAAAACCGAGTACTTAGAGAGAAAAGAGTAATATGCTGCACGAAATGTAACAGTTCCGGTTTATCTAAAATATTTTTCGAATAGTTCTGAACATATTAAAGCATTTTCTAAAAAGTTCTCGACACTAGCAATGTTGTATGAAGATTTAAAAAATTAATACCGCTCGAAAACCAAGTATTTAGACAGAATAGGGTGATATGCTGTACGAAATGTCGCAGTTCCGGTTCATCTAAAATATTTTTCGAATAGTTTTGAACATACTAAAGCATTTTCTAAAGAGTTCCCGACACTAGCAATGTTGTATGATTTTTTTTATAAATTAATACCGCTCGAAAGCCGAGCGGTTAAATTTTTTAAACAATCATACAACATTGCCAGTTTTGCCAGTGTCGGGAACTCTTTAGAAAATGCTTCAGTATGCTCAGAATTATTCGAAAAATATTTTAGATAAATCGGAATTCCGAGATTTCGGAAAAC
>NW_020225288.1:0-1624 GCF_003070985.1 Temnothorax curvispinosus | reverse complement strand
TTTGAGATGAGTTTAAACTAAAAATTTTTTTTAGCTAGTTGCTATTTTAATGAAACTATAAATTTCTAAGTTGTTTCTAAAAAAGTGATATTTAAAAATAAATGTTGATTTGAATAGATTATTTTAAATCATAATAAATATTTAATAGGATGACATTTTCCTTGTTTTCACGAATTTATCGTAATACTTACAATATTCGTCTGCTTTTCATTTCTCTTTCCTTTTCTCATCTGTTTTATTCCTATATACTACTGCGGAGCTTAAGTGGAATGTCCACCGCAACCGGGTTTATTTGCTCGCTTGCCATGACATCTCTCCAGGAAGGGAGTTTGCTGCTTCGATTTCCGCAGGAATAGTTTCATTTTATTAATAAACGCTGAAGATGGCCTAAATAAGAGGCCGAAACGTTCGTCATATGTAAATACACGCCTAAACTTTATTGCGCTCCACGTTTCTGCGCTGACTCGCATCGCCGTTTTTAATGTTGTTATTCCTTATTCCTATATTATCGACAGTCTCTTTCTTTGAAAGAGACAGCTTGACACTGTCTACAAAACTGCATCCTTTAATTTAAATTGTTTAGCCCTTACAGTTTTCATTGTCACAAAGTGTTTGTCATCTCTCTTGCTGTGTGCAAAGTTTTTCTTTCCTCCTGATGATTTGGAAAGTTTCTGCAAAATAATACATTTTTTGGCCGTAGACATATATCTAATGGATATATTTTCAAATTTATCTAACAATTATTATATAGATATATTGTGAGCTTCAATTCTTGGCTTCAATCAATACGGACCGTAGAATAATCTTTAGTAAAATTACAGCATACAGTCTAATACTATTTCAATGAAAATATATATGTCATGCATACTTATAGTTTATTTTTTTATCCAAAACCATTAATCACACAGAAAGCTTTTGAAACAAAAATTACACAAAAAAAATTAGATGCTTTAAACAGGGATTTGATAATCAGACTGTCGTTCTATTACAAAGAGCTTAAAAATATTACAATAGGATTTTGCATTGAACAGAAATAAGTAATTACGCAAGACTACAATAAAAATAGCTTACATTAATATCAGAATTTTTATCTTTTATATCTTTTCTTTTCGCCAACTCTTTTCGTTGCTGTTTAGTTGGAAAAGACACTCCATATTTAACAATATTTTTTGAAGCTTCTACTATTTCAGCCCAATCTGAAATTGCAAAAAATTTTTAAAAATGAAAAGAAAAGAGTAAAAAAAAATAATAAAATTTACCATTGCTTTGAGCTTTCAGGATGGCCACTGTATTTATCCATTTAATGCCCGTTGAAATCTTGGCCATGGCTTCTTTAGACTGTACATTACAATTTTCAGGTCATTTTACAGTAACCTCTCTCTCCTCTTGTATTAAGGTGCTTATCGATACATTTGGTTCATCAAACATGAGCCAATCTGAATGTGCCACTTGAACTGGTCTATCAGCCCCGTCATTGTCTTTTACATCCTCATTTATAAATTCACACAGAACATATGTCTTGTTTTCTTCCATCTTCATCACAGACATTTAGGATGATCGCACAGCAGCAAACTTTATACAGTCTATACGGAATCACTGTTTATAACCTTTTAGCTCTTCGAAG
>NW_020225287.1:0-8634 GCF_003070985.1 Temnothorax curvispinosus | reverse complement strand
ACCCGCTCAATCGGCCAAGTCCCAACATCAAGAGTTCCACTAACTAATTCTCTTTTATTTTCAGGTTTTCTCTACACGGTCCCCATCCCCATCGCTGATGCCAAGGATCACCGCTGCCACCGCCGTCCCAGGTCACCGCGTATAGAAGATACCGCGTCACCCCGAGAACTGTCGCCCGAACTATGATTAATGTCGTTTCTTTTAGATTTTCGCTACGCGGTCCTCATCTATGACCTTCCCCGAAGCAGACCCGATGATAATTTACAATCCGGATGGACTCCTTTGCAAGATGGCGCGACACTCCGCTTGGTCAGGTAGGTTTCAGGTGAAAAATCGTTAACAACGTATTTAATATTACAAATAATTCTTCCATTTATTAATTGTCGTCATTTCACACAGATGGTTGTTCACAATTTATTGTTTCCGCACAAGATGGCGGTCGCACGTCTCGCAAAGTGCGAAGTGTTCGTTTCCGGTACGTCCAAACCTTTCGCCTTTCGTATCGGCGACGAGTAACGCGTTTCGCGGGCGTTGCCGGTTGTTACGAGCGCAGTGGTACGGTAAATTCGTAATCCGGTATGTAATCGCGATGATTCTAACGATACTCCGTGATATACGCGCGAGACAGAAGTTATACCCACGAGCGTTCCCGACAGACTGCCCCGAGGAATATTCCTCTCTCGGGCTCCCTACCTACGGTGAGTTACCCCCACCATGGGGTTCTCGGTCGCTTTCTCCTCGCGGTAATTTTCCGCTCTCCGCGTTAACAATGGTTGTTTACGCCTTTCGAGTCGCCAGGTGTGCGCCAGATGTTCGCCGCTACGCAGTTACAATACATGTTGCCTACTCCCGGCTGTGCCCTATGTCCGCGGTGGAAATTTCCACTTGGAGTACCATCTACTCGACGTCCTACGACGGACCCCGGGCAGTGGTTTTTCAACTCCCGCAGTCATCGACCCACGACGATGCCGACCCGTGCGCACGCCTTCTCCCCTGTCCCCTTACGCAACCCCGGGTCGACTTCCCGGAGAAGACGTCTACGTCGTGATCGCGACCTCCGCCGTTGACGGCGACCCCCGGGTCCTACTTCTGCGGTCCCTATTGGCCCGATTCCAGGCTCAGTCCCCGTGGACGACGTCCGGTTCCCGAGTTCCGGCGACATGTCGCCGTATCTTGCGTCCGGGCGATCGGACTTTGGCGGCGACCTGTTCCCCGGGTGTACCATGTCCCATTTGGCGTGACCCGCTGGTCTTTCCCCGCGGATGACGCTCGGTTACCTACTTGGCCTCCTGGTGGCCGTATCGCGTTGTTTTTTGGTCGGTCCTCGACGGCTCGCTCTCGTGGTTCGGCTCCCATTGTTACCTTTTCCGTAGTCCCCCGGACTCCATTGCCTGACTACCCTGTCGCGTTAACTCGTGACCCAGTGTGCGCATCGCGCCGTTTTTTCGTGGGTCACCCCTCTTGTGACTTCGCGGTGCAAACCGCATCGGTACCGATCTCGCGGCGCACGCCGTTTTAGTACCTGCGTGCCCTGTCGCGCTAACTCGTGACCCAGTGTGCGAATCTCGCCGTTTTTTCGTAGATCACCCTATTCGCGACCCCGTGGTGCGGACCACGTGGCTATTAGCCGCGTAACTCTCTCGGATTCGGTATGTTCGCCGTATCCGCATCGCTCGCTGTGCAGAACCCAAGAAACCTGAAACGAAACGACGGGCGATTGCCCGAAGCCGTATTCTGCGTTTGAAACGCCATATCACTCCGATGCAGTCCGACTCTCTCGCCTCCTCCTTCCTGGTCCTCGCCGGCGATGCGCGCGGCTGCAACGTTTATAATTAATTACGCGCCGGATGGGGTCGCTATCCATATTGCGATCAAACGAACGAACTAAATGAAACCAGGATTATCGTCATAAACGGAAAACAAAATTACTACTAATATCTCCCGACTTTATCCCCATCCTCGGAACGCGGACGTTTGACTTATAACTAAATTGGACGTGGCTCCGCCTCGTCCATCTCGGGACCGCTGCTGTTGGTGCCCTAGTCGTCTCCGGTGATGCGTGCGGCTGCAAACTCCCCGTCAGGCCCGAGCGTTGAGTCTCGTCTAGCTCGGGGCTTTGTTCCCTCGTAGTCGCGCGCATCTCGAATGGGGGCGTGCCTTTGCCGGTCTTCGATGTTAGTCATTGTCCCCCCTCCGTCGTGTAGGGGATTTCTAAAGGTTGAGTGTTAATACCGCGATTTTTGACGCTCAAGCCGCGCAATTGCAGCCGCGCGGCACTAATCGCGCGACAGCAGTCGCGCATACTGTTGTCAAAAGCGCGATGAGAGTCGCGCAATTTCACAGAAAAAAATAATTATTCTACAGCTAAGGAAAGGAATATTTTATTTCTTTTAAGTAAGTTTTCTTATAACGAAGAATATTTTCTTACTAATAGTTTTCAAATATCTTGACACAAGTCTTTGAAAAGCCAGAATCTTGTTTTGAGTGAATGTAATACTTACAACGACTTTTTATGGTAGATTTCCGGATACATAACCTTATCAAATACTTGAAATACTTAATCTGCAAATCTACAATAAAGTCATTATAGAATGATTATTTTTCTGTGTGCAGTCTTCGATGAAACATGAAGGAAAAAACTTTAATGATTCTTCTTACTATTAAAGAAGAAGAAGAGGAAGAAATTATATTATTATTATTTTGTGAAAGCTATAGAAGTGCTCCAAATGATTTGCTTATTGCGAGAGAGACAGACAAATTTCAAAAAATTTTATAATTTTTATCTTGTGGGTCATATAACCATTTATAGTTGTTCACAATTCACACAGCATAAAATCATTCATGTTGTGGAACGTTAATTTAATTAAAAAGTAGAACTTGCCAAAATATTAGCGACTAAACTGCTCCAAATACAATTAAGTGAACTGAGCCGCGCGGCTAGACTGCTCCAGGAGCAGTTGAGTCGCGCGATTCTGAATCGCGTCGCCACAATCGCTAGAGTCGTACGACTAAAAACGCGGGATTGGCAATAGTTCCATTGTATTACATGCAAAGCAGACATTAATCAAAGACGCGCGGCTGCAATCGCGCGGCTTGAGCGTCAAAAATCGCGGTATTGACACTCGACCTTAACACTGGGCGAGCGCTGAATGCTCGCCGTGGACTGGTCCCAGCATACTAACGCTTCGGTTGGCGCTTTGATTTGCCCTTCTATCGCCACTGAGTCCGTCCTGGTCGTGGTTGCCGTTGACCTGGCCTTGCAAAGGTTTGTTCGGGTTGTCCCTCGGTAGCTGGGACGTGGCTGGGAAGCGTGCGGTTGTAAGGTTAAGTTAGGTTAGGTTAGGTTAGGTTTTCTCCAGGGGGTTAGGGGAGTCCCTCCGGAGCCTCTAGGGGCCCGGGGGAGCCCTCTACTACGGGTTTTGCGAACCCGGAGTGCCCGAGCACACCAGTACCGTAATCCACGGCATTCCGCAAGGTCTGTCGTGGACCGGGGAGTCCTTCTCAGGACTCGCGAGGCAGACTACCTTTATAAACAACTGTCCGGCCGGACGGGGCCGTGAGGGAAGAGCCTTTGCTCCCCCGACCGTCCTATGGGAAGGAAAACCCAGACAGAAAACCGGGGGACCGGTCGCCCCGCTTAGGAGTCCGTCCAGTCGGGTCACCCCGGGTCTAGGCCCGGTACATCCCCGGCTGCGCGGACTCCAACGGCCGGTAGGGGTTGGCGGCCCTGACTGCAATCGCCCGGTCGGCCGGGACCGTGAGGGAGTTTCTACTCCTCCCACCGGCCTAGAGGAAGGAAAACCTCGATAAAAAACCACGGGGCAGGGGGGCTCCTCCTCGGCCATTGCACGCCGGTGCTCCGGCAGGCTTGGGGGGGAGAATGGTTCCCTGGGGAGAGAGGTGGGACGGATGATCCCTCGCTTCCCTCTGGGCTGACGGCGGTCGTCGGATCTCTCGGGCAATGGCCCGGTCCGGCGGTCGTCCGGCCTGGGGGGCTGCGGGGTTTTTTCCCGTCTCACGTCACCCCACTCCCGGGGTTGGGCCATTCACCCATTGCACGCCGGTGTTCCGGCAGGGTGGATGGTCCGGGGGTTTCCCTTCTCGGGGTGGGATAGAGTCGGCCGTATCCTTGCGGTTGGGGGGTCAAAAAGCCTGCACCCCGTCATTCGGCGGGAGCGCGGCAGTCCGGGGAAACCTTGGCTGTTGGCGCTGCGGGTCTAGATCGCTCTTCCGCGGGGATGCGAAGATCCCCTCTCCTAGGAAAGGGGATAACCGCCTTTCATCCGCCCAGTACGTGGTGCTGGGTTGGGTGGAGGGTAGGCCCGTACTAGGGGATTGCACACCAGGGACGTGGTCCCACGGTTCCTCTAGTGCGGAGGGGCGCCTGGGCCGCTCGAACTTCTTTCGAAGTCGGGGCCAGGCGTCCTGGGTGGGAAACCCGCTGGGCCGCTCGGACATATTCCGGGGTCGGGGCCAGCGGGTCTGGTCACCGGACGTAAGGGCCGGTGACGAGTACGAAGTCCGTTGGTTCGGCGGTGGCGCGGGCGCTCCGTGTCTCCTGCTCGTGCGTGGCGGGGACCGGGATCGAGCGTGCTCGGCCGGGGCCGGGATCGAGGTCTCTCGGCCGGCCACCCCTCGTTGCGTGCGGGTGGGGGTGGCGGGGTTCTTTCGTCGGCGTCGACCGGCGGACGGTGCCTCAGGGGTCGGGGGCGGTCTCTGGGGGTCTTTCGGGGCCTTTGGGGGGCGCTCTCGATACGGGTATGGCGAACCCGGGTATACCCGAGGGCTCGGGCGGGCTGGACTCGTGAGGCGGGTAATGCCAACCAGCCTAGGGGAAGGACACCCCGAAAACAAACCAAACCAAACAAACCAAATTTAAATGGGAAATGTCTTCTAAGGATTTAACGATTACTGGCCCAGGGGATTCGGACCCCCAGGGCCCGGCGGATGAGAGATATTGTCCCGGTCTTTCTCCGTCGTCATCAAACAACGGGCTAACTCCAAGACTAACTCCAGGGTTGACGGCGGGTCCTGGAGCGGAACGAGCTACCCCCGATAGCAGAGAAAAATCGGGAGCCGGAGGAAATTCCGCTGCTCCCAAGCGCAACACTAAGCGCAACATCAAGGGGAAGGTGAGAGGCCAGGCCAACGCTCGGACGAAGGCCAAGCAGGAACCCTCACAGGACGGTGAAACCAACACCGAGGACGAGGGACAGAAGGAAATACGTAGGCCCAGGCCTCCGAGGACCGTTAAGAAGTCCGCCCGAGGACCGGCCAGTGTGAGCGACAGGACCTCGCGGTCACTGTCGCGGGCGCGGGTTGGATCTGACGCCCCCCTGAGCGGTGACGAGAAGGCACTCTTCTCCATCCCCTCCACAGGGAAAGTGACAGACCTTAATGCTCTGAAGGAACGAGCTTTGGCGTATTTAACGCAGCCTAGAGTCTGCCTGTCCAGGGTGCAGTCCAAGGATTCATTGAATGAGATTTCGGACGGGGAAGACAAAGATGAAGATGAGGTCATGGCCTCGGCCGAATCGGAAGGGTCCACCGTGAGCAAGAGGGACAGGCCCGAAACCACGGGAGAGTACAGGAAGAAACTAGCCCGGCTAGAGAAGGAGGCTGAAGAAGCCAAACAGAGAAGGGTGATGAACCTGGAGAACCCAACAGTGCCGGCACACTTATCTAGAAGTAGGAGGGTCCGGAAAGCCAAGCTGGTGGAGGAGCTTAGACACGCTCCCACCAGGGATCTCCCTAACAGGATCCTGGAGGTGGTTCGCAAGATCGACAAAGTAAGTTTGATTGCGGGACATCTCAGGGGAGCGGACCAAGGGCAACTCAACGAGGCAGCTGCCACCATCTCGGCAGCTGTAAATCACTTGGTGAGTCGCAATTCTCCTCAAGAGCGAATGGAAAGGGACGTGGAGCTGGAGGAGCTCCGTTCCAGACTATCCGCGATGGAGTCGGACAACGCCAAGATAAGGAAGATGCTTGAGGAGTTGTCCAAAAGGAGGGAAGAACAGATGGAAGTGGAGGCGTCGGGAGATGTCCTCCTCACACCATCTCACAACAAGGATAAAGGCGCTAGAGGAAAGAAGACGAATAACCACGGTGTCTTCCCCCCTGATCGAGAGGAAGCTGAAAAAGCGGTCTTTGAAGCCAACCGCCAGAGAATTGTGAGGGAACTGGAGAGGGACGGAATGCCGACGGCAATTAGGCCGACACTCGGTGGAAAGGCCGCTCTGATAGATGCAGCGGTCCCACCCAGGACGGACGAATCCCCCCGATTCCAGTCTTGGCGTCGTCATCGTCGCTGCCCGTGAAACTCGCGGAGGCGTCGGGGTTGACGCTGGAACGACAGATAGAGGAGAGAGTCTGCAGATCTGTCCTCAACGCAATGGACGACAGATTTGCGAAAATGGAAGAGATGCTGACCAGGCTGGGAGGAGCTCCAACAGTGGGGACCCTTCCATCAAGGAAGGAGACGAACGCGAAGACCGGAAACAAGGGCCAAACCCTTCCCCCCAAAACCACGTTCGCTGGAATCGTGAAGAAGAGAGCAAACGCCGGGGCCAAGGCGCCAGCCGGAGGGGTGGCAATTGCCGCTACCGCCGTCACCGCCAAGGCTAAACAGACGACGGAGACTGCCCCTACCCAGAAACCCAATGCCCCAATCAACCGCACCAGCAGGGCAACAGACCACTCTGAGGCCTGGACGCTGGTGTCTAACAAGGGCAAAGGGAATAAGAAAGGGAAGCAGCAGCGGCAACAACAACAAGAGCCGCAAGGCCAAACGACGAAGAAGGCCAAGGGCAAGGGTGAAAAAGCCCAAACCAGGGGTACACCTGTGCCCAAGGGAGCGGCACCCAAACAGCCCGCTAAACAAGCACAGGGTGTCAAGGCCAGCAACGGTGCCGCCGGAGCCGGGAGAAGGAAGAGGTTACCGCGATCCGCCGCGGTAACACTCACGAGCTTGGACGAGAAGTATGAAGAGCTCATGAAGGAGGCCAGAGCCCACATCAATCCTACGGAGTTGGGAATCACGGAGGGTCTCCGGCCTAAGAGGGCACAAACAGGAGCCCTCATCATAGAAGTGCCGGGACGGGACGGCGCGAGCAAGGCTGATTTGTTGGCCGATCACCTCGCCCGTCTCTTCGAGGGACGCCCCGGCGTCAAGGTCTCCAGGCCAATTAAGACCGGGGAAGCCAGGGTCCTTGACCTGGAGGATTCTATCGCGGAGGATGAACTAGCCTCCGTGATAGCGGAGGCTAGGGGTTGCGCGATCACACAGGTACAGATTGGCCCCCGGCGTAGAGGAACGAACGGGCTGTTCACAGCTTGGGTTCGTTGTCCACTCGCAGCAATCAACGCCATCCAGAGGCTGGGTGGCAAACTGCGAGTAGGCTGGTTCGTGGTCAGGGTGCAGGTGCTGGAGAGCAGACCCCTCCAGTGCTTCAAATGCCTGGAGGGAGGCCACATACGCTCACAGTGCACCAGTACCGCCGATCGTAGCACGAGGTGCTACAGGTGCGGAGACGAGGGACATGTGGCCAAATACTGCGATGCCGCGTTGAAGTGCCCGGTCTGCGCCGATCGCGGGGTCCCGGCGGGCCACCGGGCGGGCGGGAAAACCTGCCCCTCGGCCAAACGTAAGGTCAAGCCGAGCAAGGTTGGCACAGGAGCGGGAGCAGCTGCCCCCGCTAGGAAACAAGGGGAGAGAATGATGGACGTGGACAATGAGCCCGAACAGTCCCGTCCGCAGTTAAGAATACCTGGGGTTGAGAACGTAAACATCCCGTTGGGAAAACTCCCCATTAAGAGGTCCGCCACAACGGAGGACAACGAAAACGGGGGAAAGGAGGAGGAAAAACCCCAGCCTCAACGTAAGAGACAGAATAAGGGGAAATTACCGTTGGATGAGCAGGAGTGGCAGGAACATCCCCTGCCTCAGAGCCAACAACAGCGGCAACGGTATGATGGTGGTGCCGATGCCGCTGTGAACGGTTCGACGGAGGAGACGGAGCAAGTCCAAGAGCTGACGCTGAGGAAGGGAGATCCGGTGGTGGCGCTGGAGGCGATGCCCCAGCTACCGGCGCCAACCCCGACTGGTCCATCCGTGAGTACGGACCAGTCGGCGACCGTACCGCCGATATCGTCACCTGCAGAGAAAAAAAAAAAAAAAAAAAAAAAAAAAAAAAAAAATCAGAGACCCGGTAATGCCCCTCCAACGCCTGTTACAGGCAAACTTGAACCACGCCCGCGCTTCCCAAGATGGGTTCCCCACACGATGGCGGAGCGCGGGTGTGGCCTAGGAGTGACGGCCGAGCCGTACTGGGTGCCGCCCGATCATTCTCTATGGGCGGGCAGCCGGTGCGGCTTGGTCGCAATAACATGGAGGCAGACGGACGAGCCTGTTGCCTGTTCCCGGGTGGGGGCAGGTGACGGGTTTGTCATCGTCAAATGGGGTCGAGTCCACGTTGTGGGGGTATATATTTCCCCCAACGTGAATGTAGCCACATTCGAGGGGACACTCGCAAACCTAAAGGCGAGCCTGACAGGGATCCTGCCCGCGCAGCAAGTCCTGGTGGCCGGGGATTTCAACGCCAAATCGGCGTTGTGGGGCTCCCCGGTCACGGA
>NW_020225286.1:0-7921 GCF_003070985.1 Temnothorax curvispinosus | reverse complement strand
TATATATAATATCAACATATAAAAAATAGGTGATATTATTTATTTTATTATATATTGTTGGGAGAAGACTTTGAACGAGCAATAAGTTCCCGCCCTTCTAGAGGGCAGCCCCCGGTTGGCGGCGCGACTCGGCGCGCCACGCGTGCGTGCGAGCATCAGTGGTGCTCACAAGAGCCTCGATCACCGTCGTGTTCAGACGTGTCGGTTACGGTTTAAGTTACAGAGTGTGATATACTTATATATAATAAAGACAGTATTCAGAGTGTACAAAGACCAAGATTGTTGTGTTCCCTGCTCATCTCACCACATTTCAAGTCGTCCCTAATTATATTTCCAATAGGTTATGGGCCCAGGGCACGATTCCCCTGCGTGAGGAACATAGCACGAAAGTGTATATACGAAGTGTGTGAGACGCCGGCGAAGGGCATAGAAAGAGATAGAAGCATCTAGAAGATTAGAGGGTAAGTAAATAATATTCCTCGTTGCTGACGAGCAAAACGAGAGAATTCTCAGTTAATAAGAATGTTCGTTCGATAAATACTGTTACAAGGAGATAGATGTTTTTGCCATTTTTCTCGAGAAATAGAAATAGAGGTAATAATGGTAATAAGAGAATTAGAAAATAGATGTGTAAAGTGTAATAAAGAAGTAGAGAATAATGAAGGAAAAAGAGATAAAAAAATGCCGCTTGGTAGCAAGTCGGCGACGTGCGCGTGCAAGTCCGATCGTGAACGGCGAGAGTCATTTCTTTTGGCGCGCGGAATTTTTGGCGCGCGGAAGTCCGATCGTAGACGGCGAGAGTCATTGTTTTTGGCGCGCAGAACTTGTTGCTGGGCACGCACAAACACATAATCGATTTCGACTAACAACATGGCATCGATGCTAGATGGCTAGATTACGATACATGTAAATGTATGCGTATGCTAGATGGCTAGATTGCGATACATGTAAATGTATACGTATGTATAAAAACTCTATATGACTTTATATGAGTTTATTTTTTTTGAAATCGATATGTATCGGGTCGGTAATTGAGCATAACTTGCTGTGCGGTGTAGCTTGATTACTGTTTAGGGAAGCCGCGTAAATTTGTATGGGCCCCGTGCGTGTGCGTGATCAACCCGAGCTCCCATAGATCTTTTCAGCAGTGCTGGGGATCGCAACAGACAGTGGTGTGCGCGTGCGGATAACCCTGCAGAGGCGCGTGGTTTTCTCGCTTTGGGGTTATTGTGAATTGCAGTGCGTTCTATATAGCCTCATAAGCATTAAATTTTTATCGCTGAAAGAGATCTAGTGATAGAAATTGTAAATTATTATTTGTCAATACGAATGTTGGTTTATCTTGTCAAAAGAGGAATGCTAATGTTCAGTTGATATTTAAATCCCGATATAGATGGAAGAAGAAGAAGGCCAAGATGCGCTGGTCGACTACGACAGCGATAGCAGCTTTATCACGGTAATAGATAGAGAAGCAAAAGATAAAAACGAGGAGACAGTAAAAAAAGATAGAGGTAAGAGAGTATTTTTTTTGAAAATAAAGTAGTCCAGAAGAATAATATATATATGCATTCAAAGAAAATAAAAATAGTAATTTCAAAATTCCGTATAGAAGCAAAAGACAAGAAGGAGACTGAAGCAAAGGGTGCAATCCCGAAACGCGGCAAACCAAAGATAATAGAAAACATAGATGTGAATAGAGAATGGGCTGAAAATCGTCCTGTACTACCTACAGGGACAAAGATACTTTACGAGAAACAAGAAAAGATGGTTGAGAAAATGGACAATTCGATGCAGATGCTGGATAAAGTAATGAAGAAGGCCACCGAGATGATGGAGAATATGGTGGAAGTCTCCCGTTTAAACTTAGAGAAAGAAAAAGTTAAACTTAGACGTTTAGAGGTAAGCAATAAAGATACCCAAAGTTCAGTAGAAAACAGTAAACAAACGGTTAAAGAACTAGAGGTAGAGTCTAAAAAGAGAAAATTAAATGAAATAACAGTCTGTTCAGCCGAAAAAGATAGGAGTTTAGAGACAATAAAAAGAGCTATAGAATTGGAATTGAACAGTCAAAGGTTGCATATTAGAAGAGAATATAAGCTGACGCAAAAATCCAACTTTGATCTTTGGATGGATTATTTAAAATCTGAGTTAATGAATAACGAGTTGTTAGATGTAATAGATTCAAACATTAAAAGTCCAGAAAATCTCTCCGAACTAAAAGTTGCTAAGAGAAAAAGTCTAGTTAGAGATATAATAATCAATCATTTAGATGAAAACTATCATAAAAGGATTCTACATGAAAAAGATCCGAAAGAAATTTTGAAGAAATTGAGAGGATATAAAAAGAGTGAAGTAAACGTTACTCATGCATCGGTACGAGCTAAACTCTATCAAATTGAAATGAGAAAAGACGAAAAAGTAAGTGATTTTTGTGAACGCTTCGATTCAATAATTAGAGAATATGAATCATGTGAAGATGCGTACCCCTCGCAGAACAAGAGATTAGATCTGCACTTTATCAGGCTGTGTCAATTAATGTACCAGAGCTGAGGAATTTAGATTTAATTAGAAGGCAAACTAATCTTAAAGAAATGAACATAGATGAAATAAAGTCTTTTATGATGCAGTTAGAAGCAGAGACTAAAAACGAGAATAAAGAAAAATTAGAGAAACCCGAAGTCAGGGTACAGAGGGCTGCTGCAGAAGAGAACATGAAACAAGTGAAATGCTACAGATGCAACCGAATGGGTCATATGGCAAAGGACTGTCCACTAATAGAATTTGGTGCCTGGTTTTGTTACTACTGCCAGGAAGTACGAGGTCACAAGGGTGATAATTGTCCGAGTGCCGAAGCCCAGGCGAACAGAGCTAGAGGAAAAAGGTATTTAAATAAAACCGTTAATAAAAACATAAAGAAAAAGAGTAGATTTGTGCAAAAAGGCACAAAAAGAGTAGATAACAAAGGGAAAATAACCAAGATACAACCAGCTGAGAAACCTATATCAACGAAAACAGCAAATAAAGGAGAATCAGAAGAAGGTAAATAATACATGGTTAAATTAATAGAGGATAGAGATAGTTCAAAAGAGGTAGTCAATTTTACTGCAGATTCGGGTGCTACGGATCATATTGTGAATAAGAATTTTATTCTGTCAAAGTTTGAAAAATGTAAAGATAGAGTTATTAAATGCGCGAATAAAAATGAGCTTGCAAACATTTCAATAGATGGTAAAGGAGATCTTACGCTAATAACGAATGAAAAAGAAAAGAGAGTCATTAAATTAACAAATGTAATTGCAGCAAAGAAAGTATCCAAAAAATTTACTATATCTAAGAAAGTTGGCTGATGCAGGGTTCAGTATTTATTTAGATGATAAAGTGTTTAAAGTTTACAATAAACTGACAAATAAAATAGTTTTTAAAGGAATTTACAGATGTAGAGCAGAAATTGTTCCACATAGTGAGCTTCCTGAACAATCGCAAGCAAACATTCAGACCAATGAATTATCAATTTCGGATGGAGAGTTAAATGAGAGGGATAATGTTGGCTCTGCGATTGGGAGGGAGAATGAAGGAGAGCTCACAAATGTGAACGAAAATGAAAATATAGAACACAATAATGCTGAACTCGATCAAGTCATTAAGTTAGAAGATATACAGACAATAGAGAATATAGAAGAAATGTGTGAAAGCTCAGTAATTGAAAAAGTAAAGAAACTAGAGAAAATAAATGAGGTGATGTTATGGCATGTTAGATTAGGTCATGCATCGTTAAACTATCTAAAACAATTACAAAAAGTAGAAAAGAGATTAGAAAATGTAAAGTTTGATAACTTTATATTAGAGTGTGAAGTATGTATAATGGCAAAGATGGCAAAACTGCCGTTTAAAGAAAACAGAACCGTTGAAAGAGAAAGTAAGAACATATATGCTCGACTCGGGATTACTAAAGAGTATGTGGGAGTTGGCAGTTGACGCTGCTGTGCATGCGTACAACAGATCTTCACATAAGACTTTCGAGTACGAGATCCCGTTGAAGAAGTTTTCATCAGAAACAAGTTGTCATTTTGAACAAATAAAGAAATTCGGATGCATTGGATATGCAAGAGTACCAAAGCCTACGTCGAAATTCGACAAGACAGCTATTGGTGTGTTGGTGGGATATACTGACACTGGATATATACTATATACTCTGGTATCCAAGCACGAGAAAATTTATAGAGTCATGACAACAGAGCAGCAAGAAACTGCACTAAGATGGATAGAAGTCACAAACTTAAAATGTTTGATGACGACTTAGAAGAAATAAAGAAAGACTTAAAAGAAAAAGAAGAAACTGGAAACAGAAAACATATGAATGACACTCATGGAGATTTTATCAAGCAGTGTGTTGATTAAGGGAAGGTAAAAGTCGAATGGATAAAGACCAAAGAGAATTTGACAGACATTATGACAAAACCTTTACCTCTAGAAGCATTTGTGTATCTGAGAGATAAAATAATGAATATAGAGTTTAGACAAAGTTAGAGATTAATTTTAGTCGATAACTAATTCTTGTTATATTTCAGATAAAGAGGAAACTTAGAGAGGACCCGTGGATCGCTCGCCCAAAGGGAGGGAATGTTGGAAGAAGACTTTGAACGAGCAATAAGTTCCCGCCCTTCTAGAGGGCAGCCCCCGGTTGGCGGCGCGACTCGGCGCGCCACGCGTGCGTGCGAGCATCAGTGGTGCTCACAAGAGCCTCGATCACCGTCGTGTTCAGACGTGTCGGTTACGGTTTAAGTTACAGAGTGTGATATACTTATATATAATAAAGACAGTATTCAGAGTGTACAAAGACCAAGATTGTTGTGTTCCCTGCTCATCTCACCACATTTCAAGTCGTCCCTGATTATATTTCCAATATATATATATAATTATATATAATTATATATATATGTTGATATTATATATATATATATATATAATATCAACATATAAAAAATAGGTGATATTATTTATTTTAGAAAAATGTTTCATTTTGATTTTCTTAAATATATAATCAATTATAAGATCATTAAAAATTGAAAGTATAAATAATACATGAATTTCATTAATGTTACCAAATTCGATCAAATAAATTCGGTTTCTTACATACATAATTGCCAACTTTTATGAGCTGAGATATAGATAATAAGTTTTTTAGTGTTATTATTATGCTTCTACCTGTTTCTTTTATTGGTTTTGTGTTTAATTTTAGTTTTAGTCTTTAAATGCATAAATATTCTTGTATGTTCAATAGCATATATTTGCAATATAAAATACAAACTATTTTGATACTCAAAAAAAAGTTTATTGATCCATAAAGACGAATATTATTGTCTGTTACTATCTCAACATTATGACTATTAACTTTGATTTCCTTATATATATTTGAAGTGTAAATTTTGTTGTTAATTTTCGCTCGAGCACATACAAATACATTTGTCAAATCTATACTTTCATATGCAAATAGTTCGTGTTCTGAATCGCTAAGTCTGATGTTAGTAATTCTTTTGCCAAGAAGTTCATAACTTTTCACTATTTGAATATCCAAAAAATTTTGATTGTGTGCTGTTATATGGTTTCTTAAAATGCCGACACTCTGAGCAATCATCACATTATTAACAATTTCTTGTGATAAATGTTTAGTATCAGTTACACTTTTTGCGATGAAACCATTATAGTTTTCAAAACAAAAAGCCAATGTTGCTGAAAGTGGACCCCATCGTTTCACTGATAAAACTAAATGTAAAAGTTGATGGGAATTATATGTGAGCTCTTTATCACTGAATAAGTCCGGAATTTCTTCAACAAATACTTTTAACAATTTATCTGCTTGCTCTAAATCCTCAACCGTAATCTGATCTTGAACTAAATTAAATATTGCAATAACTAAACCCATCAAATGTTGAAAATACTTTTCTGGCAAATAATTTTCAAGAGTTGGAAGCGAATAAAATAATAGCAGATTGTAAAATTCTGAAGCTTTAAAAAAATGAGATTGCGTCAGTGGCCTTGGCATTTGATTAAAAGATAACAGAGGACGAATATTCGTTATGAATTTATCAATGTTTTTAATAAAAGGCTTTACGCTCCAAGGACCTGACTTGTTGATGTAAATATTGAAGAATCGTTTCACAACTCCAAGTAATACCGAATGCATGAATTCAGGAATTAAACATGTTCCTAAGTTCAGTAACGGAAAGCAAGACAATATCGAATATCTTTTGACTCCTCGCAGATGTTTTTTTTCTAATTTTCGCAATTTTTGAGCAAGATTTATCATTCTATTGTCGCCTCTTAGTCTAGCGTTAAAATTATAGGGATAAAATCGACTAATTTTTTGTCCATTTTTTGCATTTTGACTTTTTTTCGTTCGAATTTCACAAATGTTGCAACCGTATCAATGTATCAACCGTTAAAATTAAAAATATTCTGAAGTTGAGCTCAAGCCGGAGCATCTGCTATTATTAAAGGAGCAACAACTTTAGATGTAACTAATTCCTTCGTTACTGGATGAATCCATTGAATGCCTTCTTCAAAGCATTGGTTCAATTTTAAATAGAGAGGACGTAAAAACGTATTCATGCGTGGTTTACAATCTTTGTCATACCACAAGCCCAAATTTATGATAAATGACTCTCTTAAATTCGCCGGAAGTTCGGCTATAGTGCCTATAACAATGGCCAAAAATGACTTTGAGCACTTTTAATTAAAGAAAGTCCATCTGTATTAATTATAAGTGTTAGATCGTATTTCTGTCTATTCGGTCGCGAATTTACTCGAATATATTCTGAGCCATCAGTAATGTCTGTAATAACATTATTGTCACGTGGCATGAGAGGTTTTAGTTTTTCACTCAGGTTGTAATTTTCAAATAAATATTTTATTTGACTATGAATATCAAATTCAAAGAAGAAACAATCTTTGTCGACTTTAATATTGCATGCCGGACATGTCATAACTTTTTTGTCACTACTAATATACCCTGAGCACATTTTACAAAAATAATGCTTTATAAATAATGCATGGAGGAGCAATTTTTTTCGCATATTGCAATAATTTGTGAACAGTTTTGGGCATTGCGTTATTTTCAGGTAATATATTGATTTGAATCCTCAATCCCTTTTTAAGTACAGCTTTACTTATTTTATGTTTAATGTAATAATTAAGTACATCAAAAACAGCTTGGTCGACAGAAACAGAGCAATTTTCGTATAACATTACATTTTGATGAGTATTATGATTACGAACATTATTTGCCAGATTTTCATCGAATAACAGTTCATGGTTTTGATCTTGATCAATGTCATTATTATCGTTTTCACTGTCAGAAGCATTTTCAGGTTCATAAAAATCTTCTACGTCACTCTCATCTGTTGAGTGATCTCTTTCTGCTATCCTTTCATCAGTATGTTCATGTTCTGCACTTTTACCCTAACGGAAAAAATTTTTATGAATAACTACAAAATTTAACTAAAAATAGAAATTTGTACATTTTTGTTGAAATATTTAATTTTTTGTTAAAATAGTTATTTTTTTGTAGAAATATCTACGAAATAGTACAACAAATTACAATGTTTTCAAATCAAGAAATTATTGCAAGTAGTATTTTATGAAAAACTACAATTTTATAAAAAATAGTACAAAGATCTACAAATTTTAAAAATTTAAGAAGAAACAAAATCTTAAAAAATGAAAACATTTGCTTACTTGTAGATTACTACAATTATTTATAAATGACTAAGAAATCTACTACAATTTACGTATCGTAAAACTATGCAACTTAGAATCTAATTCAGTTTTTAGTTTCTCATAAAATACTACAACTGCGTACAAATACTAACAAATATCGATTTGTTTGTACAGCTCAAAAATTTATTACAATTATGGCTAATTA
>NW_020225285.1:0-2070 GCF_003070985.1 Temnothorax curvispinosus | reverse complement strand
ATAAGGGAGGGACCCCGCACTAAACCACGTGATTTTGGGCCCCGGTGAAAATGGCTGATTTTTTAACATGTACCTTTTGAGTCACTGAACAAATATTTCCTCAGGCAAAATGTCAAAAAATGGACAGTTTCAGCGTTTCAACCCTTAGAAGCTTAAGGTCAGACCAGCAAAGATATCACTTTCGGATCAATGCGGTTACTGTTATAAGGGAACAATATAAATTTTCGGTGAACAAAATAATTAAAAAGTAATTTGTTTATGATAGTATTGTTTAAACAATATGATAGTATTGTTTAAACAATTTGAAAACGTCATTGTTTACAGGAACGATTCGGAGTGCTTTTTGTACGTGAGTCCCCTTACCCCTCACAATTCGGGGTGCTTTCTGTACGTGAGTCCCCTTGCCTCTCACGATTCGGAGTGTTTTTTGTACATGAGTCCCCTTGCCTCTCACGATTCGGGGTGCTTTCTGTACATGAGTCCCCTTGCCTCTCACGATTCGGGGTGCTTTCTATACATGAGTCCCCTTGCCTCTCACGATTCGGGGTGTTTTCTGTACATGAGTCCCCTTGCCTCTCATGATTCGGGGTGCTTTCTGTACATGAGTCCCCTTGCCTCTCACGACTCATAAATCTCGCTCATTTATTTACTTAGTTCTATAGCATCATTTGGATTGATAGACTGCGCTCTATGAGCTGCATCCAAAATGTTATTTTTACAACAATAATTAGTTCGGGGTGCTTTCTGTACATGAGTCCCCTTGCCTCTCATGATTCGCGATGCTATATAGCGTATTATTTGTTGTAAAATTAGCAATAAACAAATGGCTGATAGTGAAACCTATTCTAGTAGCCTGACTCTTATGAAAAAAAACCGAGCCACCGATCGCGCGCGAAATGCTGCGGCCGTCGGCCTTGAGCGGTAGTGGAGGAATAGGAGGCGTTGCCTCAGAAATCGGACCGAAAAGTTTAAATAATTCCGACCACTGCATTACGGCATTGTACGTGCGCTCGCCCTTATATGCAAGAGCGGCAAATATTTGGATTTCACTTATGCCTTTTGGTTATAATAGTGATAAATATATATGCTGTATATTATAATTGCGCTTATGCCAAGGCTGGAATTGTAATCGAACGAGTTTATAAAAAAATAATTTATCGTATACTCCTATTATATTTCATCATTATGGCTTTCAGAAATCGAATGCCGTGTTACATATGTAACGTAGCATTTGATCTAGCGCGAATGGCGCGAATAGTTGATGATGATAATGCGAATAAACGAGACATTGCTATTCGTACACGTGACAAAAATGATCATCCACCACTTGCTGTTACAAATGTCACTAGAATCTGTATAAATTGTAATCGTTCAATTCTTAATGAAATAGCAAGTATCCTACGTGATCCTACTTGCTTAAAGTTAAACGTTTTGAAACAAAAAGTAAATCATGCTTGTGTTATATGTCACGTTGACCGCAATACGCACAGACTGTCTATTGAATGTAGAGTTAAAATTTTTGTTCTTACGAACATTTATATACCTCCTAATAACGTAAGATCTTGCGCGCATCACTTGGATGAAAATGGATTTTTCTTACAAGTTTTACTCCCTGACTTACAGTCTATTAATAGACCTTATGTTATACAAGAACAAGAGTTGCAAATATTTTTGCAGCAACTAAGAAACATGGCTATTAATCAAGGGAGATATGAAGATGAGAATTGTTTTTCAGACAACGAATTTCAATGCATTGCTCCTATAACAAAGGAACAATTTCGCGAGTTGTATTTTGCGATCGAGTAGCTCAAACTGGAGGTCATTTTTATGTAACTATAATAAGAGATATTTGTTGATCTTTTTGTGCAAGTTACGACAAGGGCTATCAAACAAATTTCTGAAGGTAATATTCAATTATTCGAGTAGACAGGCTGTAAGTCTGGCCATAAGTATAGTTAGACAATTTTTAATGCAACGATTTGTACCTAGCAATATTGGATTTCAGGCTATTACGAGAGAAGACTACATAGCTAGGCACGTTATGGAATTTACTAACGCACTGTATAATCC
>NW_020225284.1:5584-6067 GCF_003070985.1 Temnothorax curvispinosus | reverse complement strand
TCAACTCCTTTCCGCATGTAGTTGAGTTCAGAACATCTGCCTTGGAAACAATGGCATAAGCAGGCAATGTCTGAATTCGAGCACTATTAAATTCATGTGCAGAGACATAAAATAACGCTGCAATTAAAATATGCAATACATATGTGACTTCTTTGCTCAGATGAAGGAAAAATATCCACATGTGTCTATCTGGAGTCTAATATCCGGTGAATGTCTTGTCTGACTATGTCAAGAGACACGATAGTGTTTTGCGCCAAATACCGTGTATCTTTACGCGAACAGATTGGAAACTTTCTACTTTATTAATGCCGGGTCGTCGCGTATGAAGTATGAAATATTATGTAAAAAGAGTTAAATAAACGGATGTGCGTGTGCGTGTGCGTGTGCGTGTGCGTGTGCGTGTGCGTGTGCGTGTGCGTGTGCGTGTGCGTGTGCGTGTGCGTGTGCGTGTGCGTGTGTGTGTGTGTGTGTGTGTGTGTGTAC
>NW_020225284.1:992-5484 GCF_003070985.1 Temnothorax curvispinosus | reverse complement strand
CGGATGTGCGTGTGCGTGTGCGTGTGCGTGTGCGTGTGCGTGTGCGTGTGCGTGTGCGTGTGCGTGTGCGTGTGTGTGTGTGTGTGTGTGTGTGTGTGTGTGTGTGTGTGTGTGTGTGTGTGTGTGTGTGTGTGTGTGTGTGTGTGTGTGTGTACACGGGACACCCTTGTAAATGGGTGTCAATAATGCTCTAACTTCCGTAAATTTGGAGATATCTGTCTTAATTTTTTTAAATGTAGAGTATCATTAAAAAAAGGTTGGTATTGAATTTGGCGAAGATCGGTAAAGGGGTTCATTTTTTATAAAATTTTAAATTTTTTGAAAATTGTCTGTGCTGCAGCTCTAACTTCCGCAAATTTTGAGATATCAGGTTATTTCTAATTCTATTATATTTTTCAGTTTTTACCACTCTTATCTATATATATCTCGTTGTCCTTATCGATAAATTTCACTTGTGTATGCGTTACCGTAACATTCGGAGCTTCATTATATACATATACGAGATGCGATCAAAAAGTTCTGAGACTATACACGTACACTTGGAAGACACTACTATGTTTCTTGATTTTTATTTAAATTTTAAAAAATAACTATTAGTTCTCTCTCCATGTACTATGTGTAGGTATAATGTATATGAATGTGTGTATATTAAAGGAGTAAAGAGAAAAGGAAGAATGCTAATATGCTGAGGGTGTCTGGATGCAGTGATAAACGTTCCCGGGCGCCCCCATAAGGCGTAGGTAAGGACACCCATGAGATTTTAGTGGGTAGGCTATACGTGCAGTATCGTGGGCAATGTGCATGTATAGAATCCCACGCTCCCCTCGCTCCCTTGCCAGAAGGGCGAGGGGGTCTTCCCTCCTAACATCCGGGGGGCTACTGGGCTCTTAGCCCGGTAGTTGAAGATTTCCTCACGTAAAAAAAAAGCTAATATTATATCTTCCAGAGTTACCGTGGAGCGTGGAAATGATCTACAAATAACGTTACGAGTAGGTACCAGGTAAAAATACTCTACATTCAAAAGACGTAAACGTGAATAGCGTCATTAGGAGAAAATTTAAATTTTAAAAAATTTTTAGATACTGTATCTCAATTTACTAATTTCTTAATCAGCCTGTTTCGTCGATTTCGACGATTTGGTTAACATTTAATGAGGCATTATTATAAATTATTTATTTAATTAGGAATAATTAACAAATTGTTTGCTTTTTATTGGACTGTAAAGTAGAGTAAACGGAGTAAGCTTCAGGATTAGGGTTTAAACAAAAATGGAAACGTTACGCATATTATCGCAAAGAAGTTGTAAATCATATTAATAAAAGAAGATAATGAGTAGTAAATGACGTCTGGAGATTTGAGAGTCTGTGACGGTCTTCTTTAAAAAGAGAAAAAGAAAAAGGAAATATAATAAGACTTATTACTACTATTACTTACTACTCTTATTACTTATTGAATTAACAAGCATATCATTATAAATACCGATTATTATATTACGCATTTCCGAGTAAATGCATCAGATGCAATAATATTGGCTTCCAGTATAACGATTTTCTTCTGCTGATGCTTGTCCTTCATCATCGCCAAATTCTCTATTAATGTCAAGAGGCATTCAATGGCAAGTACGTCATCTTCTGGATATTCGGAGGTTTCTGCATCATTAGTATTCTTTTCGTAGTATTGTTGTTGCCCGAAACGCAAGATCTCCAGCAAATTCAGGACGAACTGATTGTGAGTGGAGTGACTTCGATTATAAACGTCAAGAACGGGACGAAGAAGTGAGGAAGGAACACTTTCGTTCGATTATCCTGATGACGAACGGTGTATGCTGAACATCTGATAAATTTGCAGGATACTTTGAAGAGATTAGATATTTATAAAAGATATACGTAGGATATAGTTTTTATAACATATCTAGAAATTTGATATCATTGAGCGGAGAAGAATCAAGTAGAGTATCTGAAATACGGATAATATATAATATTTTACTGACAAATTTATAAAAATATATAATATGGGCAAAGAGAAAATATTTTTGAGCTTGGACCACCGTTCAGCCTCTTGTTGCTTGGATCACAAAGAAAAATGGAAAACGGATCAATGAACAAACAATAGTTTGATGATTTAAATGAAGTGATAAATGGATAAATTTAAAAAGAATAAAATGAGGATAGATTCTATTTTTGCTCATATATTATATTAGCTGGTTACCCGGAGCTTTGCCCGGGCGTCTTTTTTTTAAACAATTTTATTTGTATTATTAGATTTGTGTTCTAGCTAATCTTATCCATCAATGTATGATTTATAAACACATATTTTCAATAGCTTTCAACGTCATCCATGAGGTACTATTATTAACGCGTTTTTTTTAGTGGTATCTCCAGTATTTTAAATTCTTTAAAAGAGTCGTACTTAATGACTTTTCCTGTTCAGATTTTCTTAATCAACCAAATCTAAAAGAATTATATATGAAATGGAGGTAGAAAAGACTGAAGAATATAATAAAATTATAAATAAACCGATATCTCAAAATTGGCGGAAGTTAGAGCAACCATGGACATTTCTCAAAAAATTCCAAACTTTATAAAGAAAAAACCCTTTTACCGATCATCGCCAAATTCAATACCAACCTTCCTTTAATGATACTCTTTATAAGATGACATGTATAACTTATACACTTTTTAGGCAAAAATCGGCAATTCTTTCACCGATTCTTGCTAAATTTAATACCAACTTACCTTTAATGACACTTCATCCATAAAAAAAAAATTTAGCTTAATATCACAAAATTTGAGGAAATTAGAGCAATTACGTAGATTTTTTTAGACAGAAATCCGTAACCTTTTTATTATTAGTAATTTTTTGAATTTTATTATAGTTCTCAGTTTTTTCTACCCCTATTTCATATATAATACTTTAAGATTTGATTGATTAGGAAAATCGGAACAGGAAAAGTCATTAAATACGACTCTTTTAGAATTTAAAATTTTAGATGTCCCAAATATTTTTTTCAAATTGGATTGTAGCACAATGGCACGTAGCCTATGTTACTCAGAAAGATATAAGCTGTCCACAAATGTAAAAATTTTTGAAATTGTTCAATAGTTTCTAAGATTACCCTGAACAATGAAACAAATTTTTCCCCTTTATATAATAGTATAGATTATATATACACAGAGATAATTTGTTATTTTTTACATGAAATCAAAAGTACTTTGTCTTCTAAATACCTTTACATAACGCTTAAAACGGCAATTGTATATAACGTAAGTCATACCATGCATATTGATAAAAACACTTATGTTACAATGATTTAAAAAAAAAAAAGGTAAAAAACAGGCGCCCCAAGTACACGCGCAATGTATGTTGTAAATCTAAAAATCGTAAACAATGCTTTATATAAAGCTACTACCATTTAGGATTTTTGGATACACTTGACGAATACCTGAGGTGTTTGACTTTTTACTTGTTGCGACGGTTGCGAATTTTCTGTCCTTTTTAGTGTGATTTGATGCGTTAAAAATTTTAAGAAGCGATTAAATTGGAATTATGCGGTTTGTTCTGAAGAAAGCCAACTAAGGCTCGAAACGTCAACGTTGTTTTTTATATTGCGAACACATTTGTTGTAAAATTGACTTTATTAAATATACACCTATTAATAGCTCGTAATTTGGCCGTTTCTATTATTTAACTAGCAAATGGATGTTCAACAATACAAATATAATGTTCCTAAATGAAACAGTGCCGCTAGATAATGAAAAAGTCAAATTTCATTGGATAGATGTCGATTACAATAAATATTTGACGTAAGTAGGATGAGTAAGAGACAATAACAGGAGACAAAGAATAAAAAATATAATTTTGATGTATAATTCTATTTTTGTCATAACTATTATAGCGCATAAAAAATTGCTAAATAACGCTCAACATTAGATTAAAATAGTCAGAATTGTGACATTTATAGAGAATATACATATATTAAAAATTAAATAAAATATTATTTTTTTACTCTTCTTCATTATGTTACCTTTCTATCATTAGCATAATTGTGCCGTTTCTTGTTACTGGTTCCTGAGAATTCCTTTCCTCATTTATCTCTCTTTACTCTACTTATTTTTTTATCTACGTCAAATATCCATCTTTCTTTATCGTTTATTGCGCACACAAAAGATTTCTAATCTAATTGAATTAATAAAATATCTTCCGACAATCGTGTCTGTTCGTTTGAGATTAAAAATAAGTTCTAAACATAAATTTTTTTAAGTTCTTCTTATTGCATAAGTTTTATCATCTCTTGATTGAAAATATTCTTCTTGTATTTTAATAATGTATTTTAATTTATTTTTTACACAAACATGTGGACATATAAAGAATGGGAATACTTGATATCAAGAAGTTTTTCTTCTATGCATGAAGATGTTAGCCAAGCAGCAATAAACGTTGCTAGAGTACATTACAAAAGGTGAGTGCAAAATGTGTTCATGTTATACAAAAT
>NW_020225284.1:0-982 GCF_003070985.1 Temnothorax curvispinosus | reverse complement strand
ATAAAAAATAAATTTTTATTCTATTTAACTACAAATAATTTTGTTGAATAAACTAACTTTGTATTAAAAAATTAATACTGTAGTTAATATATTAATTGTATTTATTTTACATTTTTCTTAGAAAGACACTGTTTGTTGCTGCATTTAAAATTTGCGTTACCGTTGGCACATTGTGGGCGATTTACAAATGGAAAATTTACTCATTTATTTTAGTTTTTTATTTAACATCTTTATAACATTGTATATCAATATTTGAGCTTGGTGCATTAAAAGTAAGAATCAAACTAATTTTTTTGTGTAATTACATATTTCTACTTTTGATTTTGCTTTTTCCGCGACGGCTAGGTAGGGTAAACGCGAGTAAGATGGTCATACAGGAAAGATGACCAACCTATGTTCTTTCAATCTAGCTCGCCATAAAACATCAAATGAACATGGATTGGCCATCTTTCCTGTATGGCCATCTTATCCGAGTTTACCCTATACGTGTGCTTACACGCGTAACCTTGCCGCCGAGGGAAGACATTCTGTACACTTATCAGTCTACACGGAAATTTTTTTATGAAAGTATTTGCAAACAATCAACTTTGCTAACAATTACCATGTGCGCTTACCGTGAATCCGCTTTAAACGTCATTGATTACGCCAGTATCAGATAGTATCAGAGAACTTTTTCACAAAAATTATAACATATATCGACAATCGAGAAATAGCTGAAACCATTAATCGTTATTTTGTTTGACAGAATAAAATAAATAAAAAATTTTTTTACAGAAAAAACCCGTTATTTTTATTCGCACACAGTGTAAATATTACCTATATATACCTATATATACATCTATATCTATAAAGGAAGATGTCCTGACTGACTGACTGACTGACTGACTGACTGACTGACTGACTGACTGACTGACTGACTGACTGACTCATCAACGCCCAGGCCAAACCCCTGAACCTAGAGACTTGAAATTTGGAGGGTGTA
>NW_020225283.1:0-3625 GCF_003070985.1 Temnothorax curvispinosus | reverse complement strand
CACACACACACACAGTGAGTTATTGGAATATAAAATAAACAAAAACAGATGCAAAATCGAAATTTTAAACGGTAATGTGATGTAATTAATTTTTGGCAATTTCCGCAACGCCCAAAACGTTCGTACATAAAATTAAACTTCCAAGAGAAATTCTCTTTTTATGGTATAAATTCTGCTTCTTCTTTTGTCATCTAGAACTATATATATCAACCGCGATGGTATTATCGTTCATTTTTACCTCACGATTTAGAGTCGGCCTTTGAAGGTTTCAATGACTTTTGTGAAAGAATTATAGTGAACGGTCACACACAGTGCACGGTGACAGAGAATACAAGTACGACTTCCTGGTTGAAAAAGTTTTTAACTTTTAATTGCTCGTAATTGTAATAACGGAAAACTTCATATTTCTATTCCGCGACTCTTGCGTCATCGTGCATTTTGATGTATTTAATGAAAATATAAATTTTAATTTAAATATAAAATATTAGAAGAAAATATTAGAGAAATACAGTGACTCAGAAAACCGATCAAATCATATCATTGTTACAAATTTCTTTTAAAAATTCATAAAGATATCTGCTGTAGCATGATCGTAGATATTTATTTATTTATATGTTATGTTGATATTAAAAGATTGTTTTCATCAAGTAACTTTTTTAAATTAATTAATTATAGATCATTGTTGTGTAGTACATTTGATCAGTTTCGTGAGTCACTGTATATAATGCAGAAAATATAATGATGTTATTCAATTGAGATCATGCTATAAATAATGCTGGAAATAATAACGATATAATTGAAAAAATCCTCACTACCTATGAAGAAAATAAACTGCAATTGTTTTTCATTAAACAAGCATATGAGTTTCATTGTACAAAAACAAATTAAAAATAGATTCTCTCGCTCTCGTTAGTTCGCAGAGACAATTATAACATCTTTCAATTATAAAATAATATTATCCGACCTTTAAAAGATCCGTAATTTTAAAAGAAATATTCTCTTTAATACTTTTCAAATTTAACTTTTTAAAAATAAACGACATTTTTAATGATTAAAAGGGAAGAAAGAATAAAAATGCAAGATAATGTGCATTTTTTCAACGCATATTTGTATGTGTAATATATCCGAGCATATTTCCATTAGGCATGAACTAAAATATTCTTCCTTTTGCTTTATTAAATTCTTCCAAAACTCTTATTGAAATCTTTCTCATCAATCTGTAAGAGTAGAGAAAGAGAGAGAGAACAGAAGGGGAAGAGATTAATCTTTTATAAAAAAGTATTAAACCTTGCAAGAGAATTGATCAATAAGAGGATTCGCGGTCTGTTTTGACACTTGAAAATCGGGCACTAAGTACCTCCGTCTCACCCGGAACCATGAAATCCTTTCAGTAGTTCGTCCAATCGCCCCGACTTTGGCCGTCTGATGAACGTGTCCAACATGACCACGATACCAAGTTTGCCGGTATTTGCATACATCCCTCCACGCCTTTCAATTCCTCATGTAACCCATCTCTCATCCCAAGGTTTCGACGTTTGCATACGATAAAACGGTATTCCGGCAGAGTATCCCGATACTCCCGACCGTCATACGATTCGTTCGCGGGAAAATGCATAAAACATTTCGCGTGCAGTCGGCATCGATGGATTACAAAACAAATACGAAGGGTAAATACTGATATCAGTAGGAGTCAAGAGAACGCCTTAAAATGATCTTTATCTAAAATATACAAACATATATTTTGTCTTCCTCAATTAATTTTTCTTCCAAATAAGATATTAGAATTTTCAAAATGTTTCTCCTGAAGCATTGGTTTTTGCTTGTCGCAAAGATTGCTAAATGGTCATTCAAAATCGTGTCAGTTTTCAATCAGAAGCAGAGTTTCCCTGAATAACAATGATAAGCACGTCAATTGTTCATAGTAGTCTGTGCTGAATACTCTACTGTCTCCATAGGAGCTGCGTTGCATCGATCGACCATTCGTGCGCGAATATAATGTTGATCATGTGCTCCGCCTGTTTAGAGACACGCGATACGCGAATCAAATAATGAAATGGACGAAACCCGCATGGCATAATTAACTATGATTTCGGCGAGAGACGGAGAGATGATTATTCGTGCGAGACTCGGAGGACGAATTTGCACAGGTAATGAAATACGTCATTGGCCGCTCAGTACGAGAATGAAGAATTATCGACTCGAGCCGACAGCATCTTTCTCCTGTGAATCCTAGATTCAGAATTGAAATGGATCCACACGCGACAGCTGGATTCCAAATTCCAACCGGCTTTCTAGCTGTTGAAATGTCATGCCGACGAGAATGCGTCGAGGCATTTTCATCTAAAAAATCCGCGAAAATCGATCCGATTTTCAATAGAGTCATATGCTAATATTCGAATATTATTTACTATTTACTGATTTTACCGTTTACCTGATTGAATGAAAGATTAAGGAATAAAAGAATAACAGTCGGCTATTATACTATATACTACAATAAATTTAAATATAATTAATATTTAAAAAACTGTTTTTCCATTATTGTAAAATGTAAGATGACTAAATCACGTAAGATAATGTTGTGTGTCTATCTGATATAAAACCGCTGGAAGAATATTTTAAAGAATTTATATAACATATATAAAGCACAGACATCAGCATTTATTCTATTTTCGAGTTGTTGCCAACTTGTTTTTACGTCTCGGAAGAGCCGTTCAATCGCTTCTTCATCGTTAAGGTTTCTTCAGCGTATTTTACGGCGTTGGCACCGCGGTTCCATCAAGTTTGCGAGCCGTTTTTCAGAATGAGGAGAATGACGCGAATAGCTCTCAAAGAGACGAGGAGAATCAGTCGAAACTAGGTCTCGGAGGAAATTCGCCGAACTTTTTATCCTTTACACACCGTAATAGTCTTTGTATACGGATATATCTCCAAGTCCGTATCAATCACGGAGATTAGTTTGCGCGCATAGATATTTTGATATAGATAGCAAATCGCATGCGTTGCATAATACATAGTATCCAATTGCATACGTTCCCAAATGTGACGTATTCATAGCGTCTATAGATAAAAGAAGCGTGGAGAATGTAAAAGAACAGCTAGGATGTGGATATCGAGCTGGGATTTATTCACGTAAAACGAACTGGAAAGTCTACGATAAAGATTTATAATGTGTGAATTTTGTGAAAACCTTAAAAATATACAATGCTAAATAAAATAAATATATAAATACACTACTACACTGCAAAGCCAAGTGTGTAATTTTTACATATTTAAGTGTGTAAAATCGTGCAGTCACTTTTTACGCATTTGTAAGCGTGTTATTTTTTTTTTAAATGTGTAAAAATTCACACTTCGCTTTGCAATGTATATAGCCAAGTGTGTAGTTGTTACATTTCAAAAAAATAACACGCGTACAAATGCATAAAAAGTGACTACACGATTTTACACACTTAAATGTGTCAAAATTACACACTTGGCTTTGCAGTGTAATATTTTAGAGAAAATACGCACTTTATCTCAATGCTATTGTATATCATTATATCATTTTTCATATTTCATTAAATTTTCAAATAAACATTTTAAACAAACTTCTACAAAATACACTTCTATAAAAATATGTAGTGAA
>NW_020225282.1:7254-7462 GCF_003070985.1 Temnothorax curvispinosus | reverse complement strand
GAAATTTACACACAAAATACGCTGAGAAACATTTAGAGGTCGTTGACGATCGCCGATTTTTAAAATCGATTTTTTAAACAAAATGACAACGAAATGAAACTTAGGTATGGACATTTTGTGAGAAAATGTCGTCATTTTTACGTAATTATTAAAAAATAAAAATCGATTTAAAAAAAGTAAGATCGTCAACGACTTCTAAATGTTTCTC
>NW_020225282.1:0-7154 GCF_003070985.1 Temnothorax curvispinosus | reverse complement strand
AAAAAAAAATATCTGAATTTTGACCTATTTTTCGGGCCTCTAGGTGGATGTAGCCCCTTAAGAAATTTGTTTCTTAAGAGAATCCCGTTTCTCTAAGAAATACGGTTTATTTTTGTAATACAAAAATAAATGAACAAAACTTAATTATTTCAAAATTAATCAAGTTACTTTTGTCCTATTTTATATTTATGTTTATATATTTTATTAATTTCGTCGTTGTCGACCATTTCATTAATTTCTATAAATTACAAAAGTGTCTCAAAATCTTAAATATACTCCGGTGTTAGAGCAAAGATATGAGTTTCCGATTAACATATCACTATTAGAATCGAATGGGCTGCGTATCGCGACGTCGCTGAAAAGCCAATTAAGAGATAATTGAATGCATCGAGACAAAGACGCGTTGTGTGTTAATAACTCTTCACTGAGGCCTAACTCGTGAGACGTCGGGTCAATTGTTCAGCGACGCGTGATACGTAATCTTTACTGAAACGTACACAGTCTGATCGTGACTCATTGCGTTTCGCGCAGCTAAACAAGTGAGTCTCTGGAACGGCAAAAATGCATTCGCGCATTTTCCTCGCTGTTTTTGGAGAACAGTCTCCTAACTTGGGACTCATTTTCCAGGAAATCATCATCTCTCTCTCGCTTGTACAATTTGAACATCCAGCCAGTGAAACGAAATTCCGTTCAAATGGCGGATATGTTGGAAAGACGGAAACAGATTATTATTTGCTCTTCATTGCAGACTGAATAAAAATCTGGAGCAATTGTATTCATAGGAAGAAGCAGCAAAACATAACGAGATAAGAAACAAAGAGAAGAATCGGGAAATACGAATGTGAAAATACGGAGATTTTTAGCGGGATCAAGGATTTCTCGGAAATTTTGGCAATCTTCCTCGCAATCAAAACAATTTTAATTCTTATGAGTAACTTTCCGCATCCAAGAATCGCGAGAGAATCGAGGAAAGAATTCCAATAATTTAAATTATAGAAGCGTGAAGAGAAATTAAATAATAGACGGAGAGGCAGCTGCGGGGTAGGCACAGCGATATGCGCTACGCATAGCAAACAACACTGTATATCAGCTTATCGACATTTAGTAATGATCACATGCGAATCCAACGTGTGAAGGCCAACGCGTTTTAGTGGACTTATGGAATTGTTTCGAATACAACGAATATAACGAAAATCTCGAATCATTACGAATCCAAACAAATTTCTGAGAGTTTTGAGTCTTGATATGTATAAGAAAACCTTGAATATTTTCGAAAATGCATTTTTTATCTTCCACGCGTAGCACTTTACGTTATTATTTCAATTCACAGACGACAATTTTATATATTTTCAAGAATTTTAAACATTCTCTCTTCTTATTCAAGCACTTCTAAAGAAAAGTTTTCTAGACGTTTAAGATTTTCAAGAGTTTCAATATATATATATATATATATATATAAGATACGCAAAACTTACAAAATTGAAGAAAACTTCCTTTTTCAAATAATATTCGAACAAGTCCAAATCTTTATATAATTGAATTGTTTTAAAACCTTCAGTTAAGAAAACGATTCAAATCACTTCTATCACTTGTTTCATAAGTCTGACAAGTAAAGTATGTTTCGTTGTGTAAAAGATAAAGTAATAGATGTTTCATCACATCAGATACATGTATATCACAAATGTTTTATCAGATATATAGATACAATTATTTGGGATGACAAACGCTATCATCAGATTAAATACAAAATAAGGAAAAAAGATTTAAGGAAACTTTAAATTTGTTTTCAAATAAAAAATATTATTATGTGTTATAAAACCGAAAAAATTTAAATACAGTAAAAGGAGAGATTAAAAAACATGTTTACATAAATTTATTCATAAATAAATAAAAGAAATTATATATAACATATATAATATACATATTATATATATATATATATACATAAATATATACATATATGTTATATTGTGAATATTTTAATACAAAAATTGCACATCAAGGAATTCTTGACACCAAATATATAAACAGTATATCTTCTTTTATTTACACTGATTAAGACTTTCTTTTTTCTTCTGATCTTTTTCTCAATCGACGGTTCTTGCCGAATTAGTCGCCGAATAGAAAATTGTGAAAAAAGTTCAGGACGTCGCGATCGATTCTCCACAAAGTGTATTGATCGAAACTTTACATGCATTAAATATTAATTATAAACACGTATATACGGTAATCCGCAAATTATAGTTTTGCTGAACGTTACTTTTCTCTGGTACTTTATAATTTTTTAAATAATTTCTCCAATGACGGAATATCGCAATATACATCGCACCTTAAAGATATCAAGTTTTATTATCAATTGTTATTTAAATATTATGAGACAAAAATAATTTTTTTTTTCGTAAAATTTATTAATATAATTATATACGTTTACAAAACAAAAATGTATTTTTCTCGGCTTAACTTCTTCATTTTCTCGATTCACTTTCGTATCTTCAAACACACACACAAATGTGTATTTCTTCAATTTAATTTCTTCATTCCTACAATTTATATAATTCTTTATTTTAATTTCTTCATTTTTAAACGTTTTGTCACTTGACGAATCATTACAATTAAAAAACCTTCATGTTTAGAAATCGCGGGAACAATTATCAATTTTAAATTCAAACATTGAATCTAACTTTCTAAGTATCTTCTACAAAATGCTAAAGATGTCCAAAAAGCTCGACACAATGCGACCATGCCTCGTTCCGATGATGTTGGCGTGCACCGCGCGGGGTATTTTGAGACACTCGGTGAACGATGACGCGCTCAAGACACATCATGACGAGGGCGAATATCATTTGCAAAGTGACTTGACTTTGTGACGTAATTCTGCCGTGACGTAAGATACACGAGGAACGGAAGATCTCCAGCAGAGACGAGTTACGCTCGAATAACGATTGTGCGTGCGAACGTAATTGATATACCGGGTGTTTCAAGCATAGCACATCTACTATAGATATAGTAACAATAGTAATAATAATATATATAATAATAAGTATGTAATATATAATAATAATATATAATGATAATATTAATTAATAATAATAGATAATAGTAATAACAGTATTATAGTAATTGTAATAGTAATAGTAATAACAGTAATATTAATCATCGATAATAATAGAATTGTTGTCTCTTCGTTTTGTTAAAAGAAAAAAATTATTTTAAATTACACATTATTTTTATATATTAATATTAATTTACATAAATATTATTTTATCATATAAGGAATAACAAATATAGATATACAGGATTGTATCGCTTTCTTTTTCAGAAATATTATTTATTCTTGAAAAAAATTAGAGCCAATTTCTCCGTAACTATTGGAATAGCAAATAGAACAAAAATCAAGATACTTAGAAAATTACCGGTTCTACAATATCCTCCATCTCTTATTTATTTTCACATCATAATTAAAATCGCATCAAGATTCAAGAGCACTGAAGATGCGATCAAAAAGACTTATTTTGAATATAAGAGAAACGGGCTAATTAAATGATGCGGTAAATGATACGCGAAAGTTATTTGTATTTTAAATATTTACATGTTTTCCAACCTTAGTATGTATTTTGACTTATTTTGAGAATAAAGATTTTGAGAATAAAGCCGTATAATCTAACGTGTGTGCTTCGAGAAACATTAACAAACTACAAACTCGCGCCTTTTTACAAATAAATATCTTATTAAAACTCACCATTGAAATGAGATAATCTCATCTCTGTGGAGATAAATTAATGAATTGCGGATACCGTAAAAAAACAACATAATTAAATTTATACAAGTATATACAACAGCGATTTATGAAGCAACAGTTAGGAACGGTTTATATACGCTGTTTTAAATTTATATTACAACTGGACGTAATGTGTATTATTAGACCACAATATAAACCATTACTCCACGATTCATAGAAGAGAAATGTGCCGCGGTACGGCGAGAAATGACAGAACTATTTTTGGCAGACTCCGCGGAGATCGAGGCTTAATCAGAACCGATCCGCTATGTCATCCTCAAGCACCTCAAAACAGATGTTGCTCGACCGGTCGAACCCCGCCGTTTAAGCTTGTGTTGTACTCACATGTGTATCGTTCCTACGTAACCGGATTTTTCACCTTGCTCCCTCACAAATTCATCATGCACAAGGTCGCACGCATACACACATACGCAGGCAACGGAATAAAGGGGAAGACGACTAGCCGCGACGACGTCTGCGCGGACACTGAGCTCGCATTGAGCGTCGCGCGCGCCGTTCTCGCTACATCACGTGGCATGCAATCGGCGTCAACCGCTCGACCGAAGAGCTAGGGGATGCCTAACAATCGCGATTGAAAACTCTGGGAGGGAAAGAAACTCTATTAGAGTCCCGGGTCTAGCCACGGTTCGCGAGAAGTCCCGCTGTTCTCAGATAAAAGAAATCACGACCTTCACGAAGTATAAAATTAAAGACCGCTCCTCTCTCGTAATGTTCCAGTAATATTCTTATCGGCAGCTTGTATAATATGTAACAGCTTCTGGCTTCTATGTTGGCTCGGATTTTAATAGCTTAGGAAGGTCATGGCCGGCAGACACGTCAAGATAATTAAGCTTCTCCTATATCTGAATCTATGTCAAACGCAGTAGTATCGAATAAAAAGACAAAATTTTGTAATTATTAATGAATTAATAACAATGTATTCACAGAGATGTGTAAGATTAAACAAAGTATCCCAAATCTGGCGGAAAGACATGCACATAAAAGTTACTTCTTAAAATTTTAAAGTGTTATAAAATTTTCGAAGAGTTATGATTTTCGAGCCGTTAAAAATAAAAGATTTTTAACTAAATAATTGCTTGTCTTTAAAGAGATTTTTTAAATTTTATGCTAATTACTAAAATCTTCGAATATTTGAAATTAGAAGAATCATGTAAGATAAAAACTCATTTTCTGGGAATTCTGCGATACTCTGTAGATCAAATAATATTAGATAGATAATAAATAATAGATTAAATAGCTGATGAATTGTGCAATAAATAATCTAATAAATATTTTTATTGCTAGCATTATTATATTAAAAATAGTCTGATTCAATTTACATCATGTAGGATTTATTTGTTTAAATAATCTACGATTTAACTCTCAAGTAAATACATCTCGTAGAGTCTTCGATCTTGCTCGTTACGGAAATTCGGAACAAAATTGATTTCCACTATTTCCTTAAAGCCTTCCTCCAAAGTTGGCGGCACGTAATTTTTCCTGTACACAAAACATAAAAAATTTTGATATTAAATATTGACTGATAACATAATAATCAACTGACACATGAAATGAATCTTTTTCTTATCAAGACCGAGCTAGCTTATCTATTCTTAACTTTCCACAAATCTCTACTTAAGATCTAATAGTTTAGTAATAAATAGACAAATAACATTGTGTGTCTTGATAAAAAAAAAGCTTAAAAGTTAAACCTATATGGTTAAAATAATACGGAATTTTAAGTAAAAATGCATTCAAGTTTATATATCTAAAATCTACTTACACGTAGGAGTTGATAATAATCTCGTTGATTGGAATGTGGCTTGGATCAGTCAACTCGCGAAACTGTAATATAATAATAAAGTTCGATTAGAATTTTCCGAAACATCACTTCATACGATTCTTTCACACGATGACGGTTAATGTTAATTTCCGATTACCTTATTATTATGTTTCGCGTGTTCTATACTTGTCGTCATGACGAAACATCTGACCGAGACATTACGCTTCTTGGCTATCTCAATGTATCTCTTTCTCGAAGCTGGATCGGGATTGGTATTGTCTAAAACTATACTTTTTCCTTGATTTAAGTATTGTTGGACTGCGGCAATGCACTTCTGCCAGCTGCCTAAAGTGTCTCTGTTGACATATCCGTATTCCTTCAGATAATTCTTTGCAAAATGCGATTTTCCGGAGCCTGGGCTGCCGACCATAAGTACCACCTGTTAATGGATATAAAAAGAATTTTATTAGGAATCAAATAATTTTAATGTAAATAATCTTCTTTCAAACTTTTCAATGTCTAATCTCCAAAAAAATAATTTTATATGCAAAAGTTAATGTTAAAAGTTTGTTATTGTCTACCTCTTGTTGCTTCAGCGTTAATTCTGCGTCCACAGGTTTACATATGTCGTCGGTCTGCGACAGACTCTTCGGGTTGAACTTAGGTAACTCGTAAGGCGGCGTTTTGTGTTTCAAAAAGTGTTCTTCAGGCGTCTCAAATTTAATGCCCAAGTTCAATGCCATTAATCGATCCGCACTTGAGTGATCTTTCTTTTTTCCTGGAGCCCAATTCTTTGGCCGACCAGCGGCGTCACCAATGTAGAACGAACTAGCCTTGTCAATTGTGACGCCTCCATTCTTCTATAGTCACACAAATATCGTGGAATTATTGCAAACAGAAATTAGACAAATAAAATATTTATATTTAATTAACTAAAGAAATTATAGAATTCGAATTAGTTATATCTTAAAAAAGTAAAGAATTGGAAGTGGAAAATATATTTCTGGTGAGAAATTCCAAAAAATATAAAATTTTTTACATAGATATTTAAAAAAAAAAGCTTTTTTGATTTGTATATTCTTTTAACTCTATAAAAGCTCTGAGACATGCTATACATTTAGTATTGTTTTATACTTTCCATATAAAGTTATTTTATGTACCTCTTTTTCCAGTAATTCCCACATACCAATTGTTGGCTTTCTATAAATGCTCTTTCCAACAGCGATAAAAACCTAAGAAGTATAATACATAAGTAAAAACATTATAATTTACAGTGAAATTATAATTATGATTATATCATACTTGAATGGGGACGCCGATTTTCTGTACAACTTTCTCAATCTTGCGCTTGAAATCGTTGATCTTGACTTTGCCGGTGCTAAGACCTGCCTGATTTGTGAAGATCACTATTTTATATCCATTCGTATGAAGCTGCTTCAATTTACCAGGTACATCTGGATATAGTAACTGCCAATCGTTACAGTCCTTTGGAAATACCAAGCCAGATTTAGGTTTTATTAAAGTACCATCCATATCATATGCAGCCACCTAAAAGCAAAACTCATTTTTAACATTAATGTTCGTAAAAATCTT